>NC_051302.1:1200000-1500000 GCF_900681995.1 Plasmodium vinckei vinckei
TACTTATTTAATTTGTTTAATAAAAAAAATATAAATGATAATAAAGAAATGAATAATGATTATGAAAATAATAATTCATGTGTTGATGTTGATATTAAAAATGTCGATTTATCATCTAAAAATATTGATTTCAGTTTATGGCCTACAAGAATAAATATTTTGAAAGCAGTAAATTGGCTAGTTAGAGATTCAGTTCCAAATGGTTCATATGTTTTTTATTATGCAGGGAAAAGTATACAAGTTGATAATATGAGTGGGTGGGAAGGGGAAGGATATGATGAAGCATTTCTTTGTTCTGATCCTTTTAATAGAGATGAAGAAAATAATATATTAACTGCTATTCAATTAAAAGATATATTATTAAGTATAAATCCAACTGCTCAAATGACTATAATTTTAGATACATCAGGTGGACAAACAATATTAGATCCAGCGGGAACAGAAAACTCGTCATATATAAAAGGTTGTAAACAAAAAGGTATATGGCCCATTACTAATCCTACGAATAAAGTTCACAAAGCTATATATGATATAACAATACTTGATAATAGTTCTATGAAAAAATATATGTGTAAACCTAGATATTCTAAATTAATAGAAGTTGATTCTACATCTGCTATGATAGATCCTTTGCTACAATCTATTTCTTCTTTCCCGCTTCCTACAAAGGCATATTGTTTATGTGCAGCCACATGGGAACAAATTTCCATCGAAGGATTATTTCCTATTTTTGAGTTTGCAAGGGTAGCTCAAAAAAAAAAAAAAAACACACTCATAAAACCGGCTGGTAATAATAGCATAGAGAGGAATAGAGAGGATGCCCACAATAGTGTAAAGAAAAATATGTACGAACCAAATATCGGTTTTAATATAAGTACGTTATCAAATTTTTTTACTGTTAATAATAAAAAGGATGAAAATAATGCCTCTGAAAGTGTTAAGACAACAGAAAATTATTTACCAGACAAAATCTCTGATAAGTATGAAGAAGATAGTATAAATTATAATGAAAAATATTCTATAATAAAAGATAATAATGAATATAACAGTAACAAGTTTAATGGTAATAATAATTATGTGCTTGTTTTCCATGGTGTGTTTACTTATTGTCTAGTTGAGTCAATTATGGAATTTAAAAAAAAAGAATTGAATGATAATATTTTTGAAAAAGAATTCCAGGAACATGTCCCAATGACATTAAAAAATTTAATAAGTCAGATTCAAAAAAAAATCCAAATTATAAAAAATACTAAATTAAAAAAATTAAATCAAAAACCAGAATTTACTATACACCCAGGTGCAAATGCAAGCATTAATAATTATTTTATCAGTTATTCAAAAAATATAAATTTTCATGATTTTAATTATTTTTATTTGAACGAAGATATGTCCCCATTTTTAAATGTTAATAAAGCATGGGAAGAAATTAATAAAAGAACATTAAGAAATAGAAAATTATTATATGCTACTTCAACTTTAGTTAATACATCATCAAAATATCTTTCTCAAACTAATAAAATAAAAAATTCATGTTCACTAAAATATTAAGCAAACAAAAAAAAGACAAATAAAATAAAGTATATAAAATGGCTAGCATTTTCAGCCTTTATTATGTTCCTTTATTCCTTTAAAATGTTGGGAGAAATATATATGTACGGATATATAGGGTACATTTATAGTGCTACCAATTTTTAAATATATAAATTAAAAAAAAAATTATTTTTGATCTATGATTATTTTGTTTAGTATGCTCTGATTGTGTGTTGCATAAAATGTTAGAGCATATTTTTGTGTATGTATATGAATTTTTTTTTAATTTTGCAACATTATTACATGGCCTACTAATGTAATATTAACTTTCCGCACTAATTTGTTCATTCTTTTTGATATAAATATTTTATTTGAGGTAACATTTTATAAAAGAAAATTGTTGAGACATTCAAAAAGGTTATTTTGAAAGGTTATATGGTATATTTTTTTTATAATTTTTTTATGCTTTTTTGAAATAACAACATTATACCTGACTTGTTAAGGTAATTATAAGCGTGTGCACAATATGGATATATATAGTATAAATAAAAAAAAGAGTAACACACAAAGTTTAACAAGATCTATTTTTTACTTAGTATCATTTAATATTTATGAGTTGTCTAAACATATTTTAAAACCAAAAAGTAAATGTACTGTCGAATAAGAACAATATGACTTACACAAATATGCTTAGACTTTTTTTTTTTTATATTTTTTTAATGTATTATTAAAAAGGCATTAAATAAATGGTATATTATATGACTTATGGGGAAAACGATTATCAAAAAAAAAATAATAATAATACATAACCAAATTTTAATGATCGATTTTTAACTTGTATTATATATTTTTTACCATTAATGTTTATATTAGCATATTAAATAACCCATATAATATATTCATTATGTATATGCGCAAATGTTAGCTGTGAGCATTATTCCATTTTCAAGTTCATGTACCAATATTAAAAAAAAAATTCGAATATCAATATAACTTTATATATTTTAATTTTTTTTAACAATTATATGTTTCTTTTCCGATTATACATACATGGTACAGCAACAAATAGAACATAAACAATTCTTTCAAATTAATTTAATTTTGAAATGGGGATTAATTAAAATGTATATTTTGTAATATATTATTAACATTACAGTATTATTGTTAATTTCTCTCTTAGTTTAATTATGTATTAACTATTAAAGAAAATATAAACAAACATTTTTTTAATATCATTTCATTATTTATATAAAAATAGAATAAATCCAAAATTCTTTATTTAATATATATTCGGGGTATAGCAAGTACTCTATCTTTTGTTGTTTGTAAAGCATATACATAATAATGCATGCCTATATATATACATAATATATAATTATATATTAATTAATTTTTTTTGAGTATGCATAAATATGTACACGAAGAATATATAGCAATGCACGTATCCTATATGCATAAAAGGATAAACCATATTAATAAAAATACAAGAATTAAAAAAATAATATTCTATAAATAATATATTTTATTATATGTATATTAGTGCATATTTATTCATTTAATTTAACGTTAGAATTCTATTCTTTTGTAGAAAAGGCGTGAGAAAAAAAAATTATAAGAAATATTTTAAAGAAATATTTATCATTAGGAAAACAATTATATTAATACTAATAATAAAATTATCCGTGCTTATAGAATTGATTAATTTAAGGAACTTATTATTATAAATTTTCATATGCTTATTATGTAAAAATTATATTTACATAGTAAGATTGTTTGTACAATATGTACATGTATTTGTCACATTGATATGTGGTATCCTACGCCTACAATATATATATAGATATATATATACATATTTATATTAATTAATTTTATATCTTATCAATTGTTATATATCCAACATTTGAGGAATATCTTTTGTAAAAGAATTCGTGGATTAACGTTTATTCATGTTTATAGAATTTATGTTCCGTTGTTTTTTATAAAATAAACAAATTTTTTTTAGTATAAATATTTAATCACTATTTATATTATTGTAATTTAGAGAGTAGTATTACTAACATGCGCATTTTCAAAGACCTATAGTCATTATATGTACAAATACTTTTTTGAACGATCATAAAAGTAGTGTTGTACCTTATTGATAAGCTATTATATTGCAATTTTAAGAAAAAAAAAAAAAAGTGAAGCAAAGTAAGTAAATATACTTGTTTGTATATATAAAGAGAGAAAAATAAATTGATAGATTTATATTATTTTTATGAAAATGGCAAATGTGAGCAAAACCCAGATAATTGACTATGAGGGGCATATCATAGATGATTTAAAAGAATGGATGAGCGACAATAAGTTGTCAAATTTAGGGTTTAATTACAATGTAATAGCAATATTAGGAAGTCAGAGTAGTGGTAAAAGTACACTATTAAATAATTTATTTAAAACATCATTTGAAGTTATGAATACAAAGTTGGGACATAGTCAGACTACTCAAGGATTATGGTTAAGTTATGATAAGTTTGAAGATGAATTATCAGGTGAATCTAGTGAGGGTAAAGATGGAAAATCCAAAAATAAAAGTGGTGATAAGCCTGTTGTAAATCCAACCCTAATTTTAGATGTAGAAGGTAATGATTCTAAGGAAAGAGGAGAGAATAGATTAACTTTTGAACATAGATCTGCTTTGTTTTCACTTGCATTAGCAGATTGTGTGATTGTTAATTTATGGTATCACTCTTTAGGTAATTTTACTGCATCTAATTATGGATTATTAAAAACAGTTATGGAAGTCCATTTAGAATTATTTCATCAAAACGTAAATTGTCCTAAAACAATTTTAATGTTTACTGTAAGAGATTGGTTTGAAGAATTTGCTCCTTTAGATGTAATTAGAGAAAAGATTATCGAAGAATATGTAAATAAAATATGGCAAGAATTAAAGAAACCTGCATCGTCAAAAAAAGCAAAAGTTGACGATTATTTTATTATTGAAGTTGTTGGGTTATCTCATGGTATTATTAAAAAGGATGAATTTTTAAAAGATATAAAACGTTTAAGGCATAGATGGATATATGAATTAAGACCAATAAACTATTCGAGAAACATCCCAGCTGATGGTTTTGCTCAATATTGTCATAATATATGGAATACCATAGTAAAACAATCACAATTAGATATTCCATCACAACAAGAAATGCTTGCAACTTTTAGATGCCAAGAAATAAAAAATAATGTATTAAATAGTGTAAGTGGTATGATTAAAGAAAAGACAATTGATTCTAAAAATAGATATATTGAAAATTTTAAAACATGGGCAGAAACTGAGATTATTGAAAAAAGTGTAAATGAATATTTAATAGATGCATCTAGATATCAAAAAAATATATGTTTAAAAACATTAGAAGAATTATTAGAAACATTATTTATACAATTACAAACTATTGTTGATAATAATTTAAATTATACTCAAAGAATTTTATCTTCTAAATTTTCTAAAGAATTAAATAGTATGTATAGTATATGTACAACTGATAAAGGCTACTTCTTATTTAGTAGTGATAAAAATGTAGATGTAACAGAACAAGATGAGAATTTATCAAATATGGATAAATCAGGAGAAAGTATTAAAAGGGGAAATCAAAGTAAGTGTATCAATTTATGGTCTAACTTTTTATATAATGCAGATATGTTAGAATATACTACAATAAGTAATTTTTATGATCAATATAAAAAATGTACTATAGAAATTGCTGAAGCAAGTATAGCTAGTAATGAAAGTAAAGGTAGTCAAGAAAAAAAGAATCACGATTTTAATTATAAAAATTCATTAACAATATTAGCTACATCTATTTATAAAGATACAAACAGAATTAGAAGTGTACAATGTAACATTTTAATTGAAAGAATTAGGGCCACAATTAAAGAAGAATTAAAAAATGTTGATAATATGTTAGTAACTGTTAAATGCTCAAAAGATTATTGGGATTATATATTAAAAATAATAAATAAATTAGAAGATCATATTTATACAAATTTATCAAAATCTTTTGTAAATCTAAAAACAGGAATAAATACAACATATCTAAATAATGGAGATAATATATATGCAAGATTAAATACTAATACTGATTATGGTTTTGCATATTCTCATAATGACCAAATGTATGACTTTTCAGATGACGAGAATATAAGTTATGATGAAATAGATACTGAAATAGATCAAAGTAAAAATGATATGGAAAGTTTATTTAATAGTAAAAAGTTTGAAATAATTACAAAAAAAAGTAAAAAAGAAAAATATGTTAGTACTATAAATAATGATTTAACTAAAGAAATGAATAATAAAAAACTTATTTTAGAATTAAAAAATTTTTATACTGAAATAATTATAGATGCATTAAAAATTAAATTAGATGAAATATCCAATGATATAGCTAATATAATTATTAATAGATTTGAATCTGTTTTTAATTATGATGAAATTGAACAACCAAGACAATGGAGAAATATATCTGTAGTTGAATTAAAAAATATTTTCCGAGTATCAAAAGATTATGCATTTTTAATAGTTGAGATTCTTCAAAAAAATATAAAAATTGATAAAATTGATAAGCATTTACCAAATAATTTTATAAATACTGATATTATTGAAAAGGGAAAAAGTAAAGCTAAAAAAAGAATACAAGAAATATGTAGAGATGCTCAATATATACAAGAAACTGGAGGACAAATGAGTTTAAAAAATGTTCCATTTGCTTTTTGGGTTATTTTATTAATTTTAGGATGGAATGAACTATTAATGTTTACTCGTTTATTTTTTAGATTAAATATTATTCTTCCAATCTTTATGGCTTTTATAATTATCGTTGGTTCATGTCTTTATACTGGAAATGCTCAGGTCCTTTCTTATCTAAATAAAATTGCTTTCATTATAATAAAGAATTCATATAATTTTTATAAGCACCTACAAACAGTTGGAAATCAACCAACCAAACCAGAGAAAGTTGATTAAGTTGTAATATACTACAGTGCAATATTTATTCCTATTTTTTTTTTTTTTATTAATATCCCGTATATTTGCAACTGTTTTTTTGCAATATTTATGTACACAATTATGAATTGCCTATTTTGTAATTTTAAAACCTTTAATTTTTATTTTTAATATTTATATATATTTCGTTTGTTCGTCGTTTTACATATTTACTATGTTTTCCTTTTTTTTCTTAATGCTCAATTTTACTAATTTTTTTTATATATATATTTTATGCCTTTTTTTTTTTGTTAAAAATTTTTGTTATATATATAATGATAAAAAAATAAAGGAACTTATTAAACTTGTACTTAACCATATTATTTTACTTAAACTCTTTTATATATATATACTTTGAAGCATAGACAATTATGTAATAAAAATGAAAATCTTTTGACAAATTAGTGCCATTAGCATGTTCTAAAAATGGCTAACTGTGTGTAAGGAAAATTTAATTCAAATTGTAACATGATCTAAGCAAGTAGCCATTTGTTCTTATTCTATTTGCAAGAAATAAGCCGCCCAACATGTCCATACAATTGTATAGGGGTCCTACCCCTTTGTCAAATTCGATTTATATTATAAATTAATATTTATTATAATTTAAAAAGTGTTGTTATGTTTGCTTTGCTTATGAAAAACTGTATTTTTTTTAATGTAGGAAATATGTTTATATATCGAAAAAAAATAAAAAATTGTAGAAAGCGCAACTGAAAAAATTGCTTTAAAATTATAGTTTAAAAAGTTGTTATGAGAAAACAAAATCTTAAAGTTACAAAAAAAAACTAAAAAAAACTAAAAAAATATTAACCAAATTTGTTTAGTTAAAACTGTTGAAAATTCAAGTGTCACATATTTGGGAATTTTTTGTAATTTTTGTAATTTTTTGAATTTTTTGCAATTTTTCAAATGTGTTATGATTAGCATTTTTCTCTTTCCCACCTGTTTTAAAAAAATAATATTTTACTACCATTTTTATCGTTTTCAATTTGTTCCCTATTTATATATGCAACTTCCCAAGTCCTCTTTTAAGGCATTATTTATCAACGTGCTCACATCATTGTACAGCTAAAAATGATGAAAAATAAGACATGCAATGAATGTAGAAAAATAGGGATGTAGGAATGAGTAAACAAATTTGCATTGGTGTAGTAAAATGCTTTTTTTTTCTCCTTACCTTACTAGCTACGTTATAAAAATTAAATACCATAGAGGATACATATTTGTAATTATCTTGAGGCATATAAGATTTTGCATATGGCATAAACATAACTGAACATTTCATCAATGCGCATAAAAAAATTATTAAGTATATTATTTTAAATACAGGTTTTACAAATCCGTCCCATAGCAGCATACTTAGTAGATAGCTAAACAAAACAAATAAATGAGTGTCAATATGTGTACCCACATTGTATTGTACATGGCTATGCTATATATTGATAGTTTCAAGTGCACACACTTTAGCATAGTCTGCTTTTAAGTTTAGTTTGACTTACATTATGTATATCCATTCAATTATGGTAAAAATGGCTGAAGATAAAAGAAGAAATCCTAAGGTATTTGGCTTCTCATTAAACATGGAATATAATTGTATACTTATAGGGAATAAGTCGGGGGACTTTCTGAACCAATTAAGGTGAAATATCGACTCTGCAATTGTAATAAATACGAAAAAAAAAAAAGTCATAATTAGTTTTTACTACATTTATTACTATACCTTTTTATTGTTTTATCATTTTGTAGAATTATTTTGCATATTTTTAAAACATACTTATAGGTTTTGGTAGGATAGGACAAGGGGGACCTTTTGCATCCCCTGATTTCCCTCGTCCAAATTTAATACCATTTTGCATTCCTGATTTTGTAGCTTGGTTTTTTTTATTAGCATTGTATAGTGAATTATATACTTCAGTTTCAGAACAGGAATGAACATTATAACACCCATTCCAAACTAAGTGACAAAAAATTGAGTAGGAAAGAATAAAAAAAAGTATTGATAGCCTTTGAAAATCCATTTTATACTTTTAATAAAGCTTTTTAATTTTTTTCTTTTTTTTTTTTTATTCCCTACACCTTAACTTTATACATCCCGTTATTTCATATTTTAATTATAATTACATAGAGTATATTTTATTACATATTATTTAAGAAAAAATAAATATATTTTTTTTTGTTATTTCCAATATAAATAGTATAAATGAAAAATAACAAAGAAAGACGTATTGTGAAAAAAATACTTATACATAATGACGAGTAATATGGAATATAAAAGAAGACACAAAATAGTATTATGCCTCAATAAATGGCAAAAAAAAAAAAAAAAAACAAAAGAAAAATATAATAAATTAAAATAAGAATACTAATTTTAATAATTATTCCATTATATATATAATTATATATTTTTTCCTAATTTTATTAAATAATTTTGGAAAAAAAAATATTAAAATAATGTTAAAATTTTGAATAGTTTTATTTTTGGGCATGTTTTTATATATTATGCCCTCCCTCCTTTTTTTAATTTGTATTCAGCGTTATTTTTATTATACCTTTAATTATTTTTCAATTTTTTTTCCCCCTTATTTGGTTTATTTTCACAATTTCTTGACTTATTTCTTTGCATATTTTAATTTTTTATAATAATCTAACTCTTTAAATGGTGTATAAAAGCTACTTATTTAATTTTTTTAATGGGAAGAAAACGGCTTGATAAAAATACAAAAAATATAAAAAAACGGAAAAGAAAGAAGGGGTCTGATAGTGAAGATGAAGATATTGAAATAACTAATACGAATGTCCATTTAAATAAAAACTTATCAGTATCATATAAATTTAAGCAAAGAGAAAAAGTTGATATAAACCTAATTTTAGCACAAGATGAGGCCGATGCTTCAAAGTAAGTGAAGAAAAAGAAAGAAAAAGAAAGAAAGAAATAAAAAATATCCAGTTTTGCATGATATATAAATTATGTTTTTTTCCGTGGGTATATTACATGTTTCCATTTCATAGAGACTTCTCCAATGTGCATAATTATTATATGACAAAGGTGTAATATAAATGTATGTGTTTTGGTTAGTTTGTTGTGGAAATATTAGCATGACTGTTCATGTTGATAAGTCCTTATTTACAATTATTTATTTACGATTATTTATTTACGATTATTTATTTACGATTATTTATTTACAATTTATATTTACAATTATTTATTTACCTACTTTTTTGAAGAGTCAAAAGTTACTGTTGGACAAAAGTCGGAAGTGGAATGAGCTCCTTAACAAAAAGAAAATTTTGTGTCGTGTGTGGGTTCGAAGGAAAATATAAATGTTTAAAATGTTATGAGCATAAACCAGTTTCATATATTCGATATTATTGTTCATTAAATTGTAAAAAAATACATGACGAGTCATCTTGTTGTAAATCGAAAATGTTTGACATTTGGTAAGAGCTAGGAAAAAGACAAAAACTTATTATAATAGAAAAGAGATGGTAAAATAATGAAACAATTTTTTTATCTATTACTTATTAATTTTTCGAATTTTTTTTGTTACTTTATATTTTGGTAAATAATTTTGTAAATATTGACGTAGTATATAATAATGTCATTATATGCTACTTGTTCGAGTTATGTAACTTTTTATAAATTAAATTGTGCATGCTTACAAATATTTAACATATTTTAAAACATTTTTGTTGTTTTATTATTTAAAAATTGACAAAAAAATAGTTTAAAAAAAAAAAATTAAAATATACAAATACAATAAAGTAAAGAAATTAATTCTATACAAATTTTTATTAATTATATAAAAAAATTAACGTATGCAATAAAGGCGCATATTTTTAATTAAAAGAGTGTGCATATCATTTATGAAAATTTTATAAAATTATGTGAATATGCACATGGATAGCACTTCTACTGTGATATTAAGTCTCGAAAGTGCTTAAGATTTTAATTAGAGGTAGAATCATCACTTTCCTCATTATCTGTTTGGTCATCATCACTAAAATTTTCATTTATTTGTTTATTTTTATTTTTTTTCTTGCTTTTTTTCTGACCATTCATGTGATTATCTTGTTTTTCATCTTCTTCATCCTCATCATCTAAAAATACATTTGCTGAATCTACTCCCTTAGTATTTGCTATGTTAAAAAATCGAATACCTTTTTTATTAAACTCTAGTAATAGTTTTAAAAAGTCATTTTCATCTAAATTAATGCTTCTTACTTCTTCCATTTCTAATTCTTTTAATGTGTCGAGACAAAAGGTTTTAAAACTATAATTTATTGGAATAACATTATTAAAAGTACAATAATTTTTATAATTATGTTCTAACATATTTAAGACTGCATTCCGTTTAAAAATAGCATGAAGAGTTTTCCTTTTCCTACTAAAACATATTCTTAGTAAGTTATCCCATTCATCAAAATTGATCATGGAATTATTTTCTTTTGGAATGAGTTTTAAAACAATACTATCAACTTTTGGAGGTGGATTAAAACTACTTCGATCAACATTACAAACTTTTATGACTCTACAAAAGAGTTTTACATTAACAGTTAATCTGCTATAATTACTATCACCAACATTTGCTAACATTCTTTCAGCAAATTCTTTTTGAAACATTAAAACTGCACATTTAAATAAAGGACGATGAGCTATTAATTTAAATATAAGAGGGCTTGATATTTTATATGGTATATTAGCAGTACATACATCAAATCTTGGAAAAATTGTTTTAATAGCATCACCTTCGTATACTTCTAAATTATTATATCCTTCATATAGGCATCTTTTTTTTACTTCACTAATCATTCTTGCATCAATATCTATTGTTATTACTTTTTTAGCTAGTGGTAATAATTTGATAGTTAAATTCCCAGTACCACATCCAATTTCTAATACTACATCCGAACTTTTTATTTTTGCTGCTATTATTATTTTATCTAATATACCTGGATTTTTTAAAAGATGTTGTCCATGTTTTTTAAATAATACCATATTCATTCTATTTCCATTGTTTACTTTGGATGTAGATATATTTCTTTGCTTCCCTTTTTTATTAATTCCATCATTAACTAAATTTTTTAAAAACCCAGTATTCTTACTAGCATTATTATGATATCCTTTATTTTGTTTAATCACCATTATTTTATTATTTTTTTTTAAAAATTTGGAAAAATCATTAAGTAAAGAATATTTACATAACATATCATTTGAATTGGTAGAGTATATATCTGTCAATTTTAAATTGTACTAAAGAGTTTGAAAAAAGATTGTAGATTTCTTTCGATCATAATTTTGTTGTATTATATTTAATACTTATGTAATCGAATTTTTTTATTTTTTTATTTTTTATATTGTTTTCTTCGATAATTTTTATTTGGTTTATTCGATTATTTTTAGTTTGATCTTTATATATTGGTATGCTGATCTAATTATTTTACATTATTAAATAAATTTTTTTTTCTACTTTATAATGTTGCACGTATTTTTACTTATATATATAAATATTTACAATTTTAATCCTAATTTTTTTAACTTTTTTGATATATTATTTCCTGCATAATATTATGGATACATGAAAAAATGCATATATTGAGGTAGGCCTATCAACCCAAATTTAACTGCAAAATTTTGTAGAAAAATATTTTTTTTTAATTTTTTTTTTTTTTTTTTCAATTAAAAATATTTTGTTTTTAAAACATGTTTATTTTTATTTTAAAATGACACTTATATTTAATTATTTTTTTGTTATGTTTTTGTTTATAAAAATAAGCATATTATTTACATTTGAAGGTGTTTGGGATTTATATAAAAAAATATGTGCATAATATTCTTTTCCAATCTGTGTAACATATATTTATTTTTTATATAAATTTTGACAAATATTTTTTTTTGTGTGTTTTTCATTTTATTTATGTATTATGCTTGCACATTTATTAAGGCTTATAAACATTTTAGAGGTTATTATAAGTATAAAGTTTCTCCGTTTTTCTTGGATTTGTTATGATACATTCAAATTTAATATACAACAAAACTCGTATTAAGCATTAAGCAAACATGTGTAACATTTATAATTAAAACAAATTAAATAGTGTAAACACTATATATAAAGATAGAATAAAAAAACAAAAAAAAACATAATACAACAATTATTTGTAATGTGTATCCAATGTGATATATTTTTTAAAATATAATTGCCCTCCCTAATTCATATTTCTGTATATATTTAAAAAAAAAAAAATACTATACTATTTTTGAAGTAATTCTTATATGCAGAATATGTATATGAATTCAAATATTTTCATATATGTTAAGAAAATATATAAATACAAATATTTTTTGTTGTGTATACATTTTTAACACTATTTCATCAATGGGTGTGCAACATATTTGACTTTTTTTTTTTTTTTTTCAAAAATTCATACTGTGATAAAATATATATTTTTTATTTGATCATGTGCATGGATACGTACATTTATATGTGTGAATAAATAAATTAGTTAGGCAAAAATTGAAAGCTGTCCTGTTGTTGTTTTACAAATTTGGTGGGTGTCCATTAGGGGAGATACAACTACTCGAGTAAAATTAGCTCGATACTGATACGTATTTTATTATAAAGGGAAAGCATAGTTTAAGTTTGCATAATAAGGGAAATAATTTAAAAAAAAAAAATTAAACCAGCTAAAGCATATTAAGAGATAACAGACGAAGTAGAAATCATGTCAATAAATAAACTTATGAACCCTAGCTGTGGAATAGAATTTGACAACATATATCAATATAATGTTGTAAATTACTTAATAGCAATAATTATATTATTTGCTATAATATTAGCAATATTTAATGAAGATGCTGCATCGGGGTCACCTAAATTATCCTGGATATTGGGAGAATTTTTACCAATGCCACATTCCCTTTTTGGTGGAAACTCATATATAGAAAATAAATTATTTAAAAAGAAAAGGGATAGAAAAATAAGTACATTTATAAGTTTAGCATATCAACTTATTATAAAATTAAAAAAATCAATTTCTGAGGGGAAACTAATTGATTTACTAAAAGAATGGACAACATATGCAATAGGAAAATTAAGTTTATATAAAAATTATATTATACTAAATTATAAAGCAGAATCAAAAAAACATATATTTTATTTATTATTAAAACAAAAATATAATTTACCTATTAAAAAAAATGAAAAAGAATATGAAAGTTATATAGATGCTAAAAGAGAATTAATTAAAAGAGATAAATGGGCATATATGTTAAGAGTATCTGATGTTAAAAATGAATATATTTTATGTGAAAATAAAAAAGTAAGAACAATGTCATCATATTCTTATCTTGATTTTGTAAGGGAACCAGAGGTACAAAACTATGCTATCAAAATTGCTTCTGAATGGTCTACTGGAAATCATGGACCACGAATGTTAGGAGGAAATAGTCAAATATTACGAGACTTAGAAAAAAAACTTGGTAAATTTTATGGAAGAAATGATTCTATATTATCTGTATGTGGTTTTTTAGCTTGCATGTCAGGTATATTAGCTGTATCGACACCAGCAGATTTAGTTTTATATGATAATCGTACACACACATGTGTAAAAATAGGTATTCAAACATCTGGAGCAAAAGCATTTTCATTTAAACATAATGATTATAATGATTTAGAATTATTATTATTAAAACATAGAAGTAAATATAGAAACTGTTGGGTTTGTTTAGAATCCGTTTATTCAATGGATGGTGATATACCACATCTACCATCATTTAAAAAATTATGTATTAAATATAATTCTAGATTATTTGTTGATGAAGCTCACGGATTAGGAGTATTAGGAAAAACTGGAAGAGGATTAGAGGAATATTATAATATGCCTGGATCAGTAGATATGATTGTTGGTACATTTAGTAAGTCGATTAGTTCTGTGGGTGGATTTATTGTAGCTTCTGATGAAGTTATTGAATTTTTAGATATACATTGTATAGGTAATGTTTTTTCTGCGCCATTACCAGCATATTGTGCTGGAGCTGCATTAAAAGCTCTTGAACTGATAGATTCCCAACCATGGAGAATAGAAAAACTTAAATTTAATTCAAAATATTTAAGGAATGGATTAAAGAGTGGTTTAAATTTATGGCCTCAAAATTACCCAGAGTGTAATAAGTATATTATCGAAGGTGATGATGATACTAGTGTTATACCTGTTGTTTATCCCAATGATGCTGATAGGTTATTAAAAATATGTACACTTTTACGTACTAAAAAATGGCTAGTTTCTGCTGTGATATATCCAGCTTGCCCTTTAAAATACCCCAGATTTAGAGTCACTGCTACATGTGCTTATACAATAGAATGTATGAATGAATTTATAACAGACTTAGTTAATATAACAGTTAGCATACCCCCATCTCCCATTGAAACGTAATGAAATCTTTTAAGATCATAGTAGAAAGGGAAAAAATGAATATATATAAGCACAATACAAAACTATGACCGCCGAGTATATTTTGTAATACTATACTAAATGGATGGCATATACCTGATAATATAACAGAATTTTATTTGTTAATTTTTATTATATCTTAATTTTTTTTGTTGATTAAAATTTATTATGATTCCTTTTTTTTATTTATCAAGCACACACACACCATGTGCATGTAAAAATTTGAATAATTTCGTTGGTCTCCGAACATGTTTGTTTTTTTCATATGATATCATTTTTTATATACAGTGGCTCAAAGGAGCTATATATGTATACACACACATATGGGCATTTCAATAACAGCTAGTTAAGTATGCCACATATAGTAAATATGTTATATTTTTTTTTTTTTTTCTTTTTTGTTTATATGATATTTTTTGGTAATACACATTAAATTGTGTGTAATCGAAAACGCGTTAAACTGAAAAATATAATTTATAAACATATTCTAAAGTTTATAAAGGTATAATGAATAGCGGCTTAAGACATTTTTTAAATGCTCCTATACCATTTAAGGAGGATACATGACAAAATAGTTAAATTGGCATAAAAAGATTGAAAATAATGCATGTAAAACTGTTTAAATTATGTTTGCTAATGTTTATATATATTTTTTTTTTTGCCACATTTTGTGCTTTTTTCACCTTATAATGTGACAAGAATATAGTGGGATGCTTAAGTTTTAAAAAAATTATATGCGTGCATTGTTAAGTGGTAAATGTTTAATAAATGTGTAGGTATGTCCAAAAAAAAAAATACATTAACTTATTATTATTATAGTGTAGTAAAAATAAACATTTTTATGATTAACCCATTCATGATTAATTAATTATTCATTGTTTTATTTATTTTTTTTTATGTCATATACTATCATAAGGTCATATTTACATGCCAAAAAATCCACAAATAAATAAAAGTATAACAAAGTAAAACGAAATAAAATATGATGAAATATGAAGGCTTGAATTTTTTATGTATTAAACAAAATATACATAAATTATTTATGTAAAAAAAAATAAAAAAAAAATTAATGTGTATGCATAATAAATATGAAATATCTTCCATATATTTGTGAGCATACTTTATTTGAAGAATGCTAAATGTGTGTATTTATTTTTTTCGTTTTTATCAAAATAATTTAAAAAAATATATATGTAATATTATGTGATTTGGATGGTAATATAATTATTTAAAAATAGTTAGCATGATATAATGATTGATACAAGATATTTTCATAATTAAAAAGTAAACAAAAAAAAGTGAACAAAAAAAAGTGAACAAATTTTGAAACTAAATGGGAGATATATATAATGATAGTAAATATGAAAATATTGTAAATGGCAAATCTCAAATAGGAATAGATGAAAATTATAAATCCCGTAATACAAGATATAATGAATTATATAATAAATATTATGACAATAAAAATAAAGTTAAAGAAAAAGACAATAAAATGAATTCATATTATGATAATAAATTAAATGAAATATTAAGAAGAAGAAGAAATATTATAGAGAATAATCAAAGTGATGAAGATCCTCGATTGGTATATCCACGTGATGAGTCTAATAATTCACAAACAAAAAGATTTAACAGAAATATCACGGATGTAATAAATAAATATAGGAATAGTATAGGAAATGGACATAGTAGAATTCATAGTAAAAAAAAAAAAAATATAAATAATTCTAGATATACATATTGTGATGAAAGAAATATGTCTATATCCAATGATCGAAATATGTTATTAAATACAAGATATAATCTTTTAGAGAATCCAAATAAAAATATAATTCAAATTGATGATAGAAAAAAAATAAATCTTTACAAGGATACATCAGCTTTAGACAATTTTACTCATCACTCTTATCGAAATCAAAGTAAAACAAGTCAATGGCTTTATGAGTCTAAAAATCATAATGAAAGAACAGTATCTCCAAATTATTACCCTACTGATAATTTTAGTATAAAACAAAAAAAAAATAAAATTGATAGTAGTAATATAATTAATAGTTTATCAAGAGGGGATACAAATATTAACGATGATCTTAAATATTATAAAAATGGAAGAAGTCAATATAAAGATGAAATTGGTAGGTATGATGCATATTCCCATTTATCATTATATAGCAATTTTGGTGAAAATAATTTTAAAAATAATCCTGATTTTTTTCAAAAATGTCCTAGTGAATCATTATGTGTAGATAATTATAAAATGATGTTAAAAAAGGGAAGCTTAGTAAAACCTGATAATAATATGAAGCATACGAGATTGAAAGGAAATAATGAAATATATTCGAGTAGCGAACTAGGACAATCAGATATGGATAGAGGAATGAAATATGAAAAACCATTTTATCGATTGTCTAATCATATCACAGATGAATTAGAAACAGAGGATATGGGATATTCACATTTTTTAGACAAAGAAAAAAATCGAAAAAAAAAAATTAAAAATAAATTAAAAAGTATGATGAGTAGAAGAAATTCAGTAAATGAAAAATATGATAATATTAATAGACCTTATACAATAAACAATTTTAATCGATTTGAAAATTCAAGTCAATACAGTGATGATGAGGATGGTGAAAATAGTTATAACATTGGGAAGTATGATCAAAGTAAAGATAAAATATATAAAAATCTCAACTGTTCTGATGCTATCACAAAATATAAATCAAATACATCTTCTCTATATAATGACAAAAATACAATTTTAAACACATCACAACTAGAAAATTATGATCAAAATAGGATACTAATAAATAGTTATTCTGGTAATCCATATTTTATAGATAATAAATTTGACCATATTTATCAAAATGATGAAAGAAAATTTAAAGAAAGAAAAAATTATGGAAAAAAAAATATGATCGATACAGGACATTTAAATAATATAGATGCAGAAAGTGTAAATTCAAATAATGTCAAAAGTACACAGTTGCATATTAGTCGTATCTCACATGGCTCTAATGATTTTTCTACTTTATATGATTATAGTAATAATTCAAAATATAGACACAGTAATAACAATCGCGACCAAAGTATTGGAACACATAAAAGAAATCAATATTTAAATCGTGACAAAATAAATAATTTATTTTTAGAAAATAATAAAATGTCATCAACTAATTTACATACAACAAATTGTAGTGACACACATAAATCGATTCATAATTCTCAATATACCAACTATGGTAATTATGGTTTAAATGAAAACAATAACAATCTTGGTACTACTTCAAATTATTATAATAATTGGGAAGGAAGTAATACTTTGTTGTCAGCTAGCCATTTTTCTACAAAAAATAAAACAAAAAGAAAATCCAAAAGCAGAAATAATTCACAAATATCTAGAGAATATATTTTTACCCAAAATGATGAAATGGAAAACAATAAATGTTATAATGACATAGATGAAGAAGATCATATTAGTTTGTCAAATAAACATAATGAAATACTGAACAGGCAAGGTAAATATCCTTTAAATGACATGCGAAATAGCTATAATTATCATCCCGATTATGCCGAAAATTATAATGACATGTTTTGTGGTGTTAATATTTTTTCAAAAAATAAAAAAAAAAAAAATATGAAAAAAAGTACAAATTCTGATTTACCGACAAAACTAAAAAAAGAAATATTATTAGACAGTCTTTTAAATCATGATGATGAGGATCATGAAGATATGGGTTATCCTGAAAACGGATTATATGCAAAAGAAATAAATCAAAGAGGTGATAAATTGAAAAAAAGGTATAGCAGAGAAGAAGATACAAACAATCCACATACATATCAATATGGTATTTTCAATAATTTAAAACATAGATTATTTACACGACCTATGCATATTGATGATTTAAATGGGGATAACTATGATGCCAATTATGATGTAAATTATGGAGAACCATATGATGATTCAAATTATGAAACAAATTATTATTATGACTATACACAAAGGTGTAATAGTAAAAATATAAATAATTATAATGAAAGTTTTTATGAACAAAATAATCAGAATAATAATAAAAAGTTTTCATTAAGCTCATTATATTATCAAGAAATATTTGTTTTAATTTTAATTTATATTTTTAAAATGATATATTATATTATTTATTATATTTTTCATTTTTTTAAGCAATTTTCAATTTATTTATTTAATAAAATAAATAGAGTTTCACCAAAATATATAATTATTTCAGTTATTGTTTCGTTGCCATTTTTATTGTTTGTCTTGTCCTCATTATTACTATCTTATAGAAGTTTGAACATTGATTATTATGATCGGGATATTTGACCAAACAAAATAAGGAAGATAAAATAAAGACAAACTAATTTTTTCCACAATTTGTATTTACCCATTTTGTATTCCATTTTTTAATTATATATTTCCTCTATAATATTTGTGTCATTCCTTTGAATGTAAAAAAGTAACAATTTTTTCCGTTCTTTCATAATTTTCAAATTTAGTAATGCTCACATTTTCGTAAATGTGCTTTATACATACCATATTTATGTGTGTGTTATGCTTACAGGTCTCATATGTATATATATATATATATATATATATATATATATATATATATATATATGTAAGGGCCATAATTTTTTTTATAATTTTTTTATAATTTTTATTTACAAATTATTTTAAATATTTGTTAAAATATGTTTATCTTTTTATGCATTTTTTAATTTATATCATTCTACACAATTTGCATATGTGTATTTTTTATTTTGTTTAAATAATGTAACTTAAACTTTTAAAAAATTATCACTACCTATATTTTTAGCTTGTTATTTTAGCTTGTATTTTAGCTTGTATTTTAGCTTGTTATTTTAGCTTGTATTTTAGCTTGTATTTTAGCTTGTTATTTTAGCTTGTATTTTAGCTTGTTATTTTTTTTTTTTTTTTTTTTTTTATTTCAAATTAGCTACATAGTTGGTATGTAGCAAAAGGGTAAAATATTGCACGCACTAATAGGGCATATATTTTATGATTTTTTTCATATATATATTTATTATTTTTTTTGCTTACCCTCTTAAACTTAATTAAGATAGAAATACATAACAATGTAATGGAATATGAGATAATTGTGCATTTTTAGTAAGTTCACAAACTTACTTTAATTTTTTTTTTTTTTATAACAATTAAAGAAAGCAATTTGGTGAGTTACTTTATAAATGTAGCATTCATCAAGTTGTGTGACTAAACTTATTAGAATGAACAAAAGAAAAGTAACCTTAGATTAGCAGAAAATTTTAAGGAAAATTTACATGCCATGCTTAGTAGCGCATCCATATTTACATACACATAATATGCATAAAATTTAAAAAAAAAAAAAAATACACAAAAGTTATTATATGGTTATTGGCAATGCTGAGAAATACGACCAAGGCAAACTTACCTGTCTCCGATGAAAATTGCAGGACAGAAAAAAAAAATATTTACAACAAAAGAATAGAGAAAGAGATTAAAAATTTAAAAGAATCCAAGTTCGCAAACAGTGACAATATATATATAACAATCACCGAAAAGGATGAGAATGACAAAGAAGAAAAAGAAGAAAATGAAGGAAGTGAAAATGCATACCAAAGTAAGTACTTACATTTGGTAGAAGCCTTTGACGACAAATACTTTATCGATAAAACATTTTTTGTAACAAATTTTATAGAGAATATAAAACTATTAAAAAAGAGTAACATTGAATTATGTAATAAAAATAAAGAGACAGAGTTAGATAGAAATAGTAACAACAATTTTAGCAGTGAAGAATTATACAAATTTAATAATTATAAAAATAGTATTTGTCCATTTTATGGATTATATGAAACTTTAAATTTTGAGCATATTTTTAGTTCCTATTCATTATTTTTAGATGAAATATGTTATTTTTTAAAAATCTTTGATATTTTTAAATCAGAGTTTATAAAAGAACATGACACATTCAATGATTCGAATGAACAAGAGAATTATGATAAATATAATATTGCTGGACAGGAAGAAAAAGGGAAATTAAATTTTTATGCAAATATATTTTTTGAAATTATATATAAAGATATAACTACACACTTACAACAAATTCAAAAAGAACTAATAAATAAAATCTTTGACAATGATGAATATATAATAGAGAAATTTTATAACAATTTTTACAACTTTTTTATGAAATATTATAGCATAAAAGAAAGTATTGTATACGATTTTTACATTTTCAATGATTACCCATTTAGTGAAGTATATGTAAATTTAAATAATATACCTTTTTGTTTTTTAAAAAAAAAAAATGTAATAAAATTAACAGGAGATAAATATAATAAAAGAAATATTCTTAGTACATTAATAAATTCAAAAGATTGGATACCTAAAATAACTATATTAAACTTATTTGAAAAATCTCAAGATTTTGCTCATAAACTATTTTTTTATTATCAATATAAAATATTTATATTTTATTACTATTTAAATAAGCATAAAATATTTTCAAAATTTTTTGAAAATAATTATATAATTGATATTGAAACTTCACATTTAGTATATTCCTACATAAAAAAGGTCAATAAAAAATTAATTACACATGAAAAAAAAGTGAAAAAAAATTATTCAAATATGCTTTACAAAATTAATAATTGTGATTGTATAAATGAAAATGTTTTTTTTTATAAATTTTTTTATAATTATAAAAAATTAAAATTGGATAAAGACAACATCAATGTAGACTCATTAGGTTGTGAAGGAAGCAGTGTAAAAGTAGAAAGAAAAAAAAGAAAAAAAATATATCAATACTATATATATTTATTTTTTATTTTCTTTATTTTTTTAATTCCGCAATTTATTAAAAATATATATATATTATTTCAAACAAATGAAATTGATAACTATTTGAATGATGCCAAGTTTGGATATATAAATTTTGATCAAGGCGAAAAAGATAATTTTAACAACTATCCATTTTTTTACATATATGTAAATGTTCTTAAAAAAGTAAGTCACTATGATTTGAGAGATGAACAAATAAACAAAGACAACAAGTTTGAAGTTACAAATGGTGTACAAGCTGAGCATAAAATAGACAAAGACAACAAAATTGAAGCTACAAATGGTATACAAGCTGAGCATAAAATAGACAAAGACAAAAAAATTGAAGCTACAAATGATGATGTAAAAATTAAAAAATTAAAAGATAATAGTGGGAAGAGGAAAAAAATCGATACAAATAGCATCTCTTTTAAATATGCACTATTTTTAATGTTAATTATAATTTCAGAGTTTTGTATATTTTCCTTAGGTATAATATATAATTTGCATTTACTTCGAAAAAAGTTTGAGCATAACAATTTTGTAATAAATGTATGTTCATCTGTATTAATATTATATAATCCAGTTTTCTTATGTAGTAAGATAAATTATATAAATAGTATATCAATCGGATTATTATTTTGGTGTATAAATTTTATAATTTTAAAAAAAATATTTCTATCGATTTTAATATATTTTATATCAATATATATTAATATCCAGAACATAATTTTCTTTATCCCATTTTTGTTTATATATGTATATATAAATAGTAGATATGTAATTAAAAAGGGTAATCAAATAAAAAGTCAAGTAATAAATATATATAAAGCTTTGAAATATACTATTATATATATTTGTTCATTTATTTTATTAACATATATTTTTTTATATTTATTATCTGAGCAAAAAGTTGGAGGATTAGCACATTTAAACAAATGCTATAACTATTTTAATAATACATATTTTGAGCAAATTGAAAATGTATTTATAAATTTAACAAAATTTAGTGGATTGTCTATAACATCAGATTTTGACAAAAACAGTAAGATATATAAAAATAATATAAGACAATATGATCATAATTGGAATGAATATTTTATATATATCATAAAATCGATTCCAATAATATTAACTTTATTTTTTAATTATATTTTTGCTATAAGTACATTAATAAAATTTTATGTATCCCTGGTTATTTCTTGTATAACATTATTCCTTATTGATATGAATTATGAAGATAAATATTATTTACTCAAATTTATAATAACATTATTATTACTATATATAAATGTACTTAATAATTCAAGCATATTATTAAACATTCTATTTACTTCGTATATTATATTGACAAATGAAAAAATTGATGGCTATATATTTGTATTAACTATAATATATTTTATTTTCCATACCTATTTAATGTACCCATCAAATGATTTTAATCGAAATATATATTATCAAGTAAAAATAGGAACAGAACTAATAAAACAAGCCTTTAGTTATATTCAAATTAATTTAACATATTTTTATCAAACATGTATAAAACGTTTTTTTCTATCCCTTTTTATTTTTATTCCTGGAACATCCTCTTCAATTATTTCTCCAGAAACTGAAAGAAATGTTAACAATATGAATCAAAAAATGGAAATACAAAAAAAAATTATTATATGTTTATATTCTCATTTGTCTTGGAACTATTTATCTATTCCATTATCTTTTTTTTTCTTTTTTCTTTTTTTCCTTGTTGGATTGTTAAAGGTAATAAATAGAACAATAATAGGTGATATATTTATTTTGGAAATATGTGTACATTTATACAATGTGATCCGCATCATTTCTTTATTTTTTTCAGTTATATTATCCAAGGATTTGCATAAAAAGCGCAGAACTTGTTCTCAAACATTGTACCCATATTTCTTTGTTGATAATACTAATGGTAATGCCAAAAAGTAGAGAAAACCGTTTAAAAGTGCCGTACATGAATATTTCGATATATATACGTAAATAATTCCATGCATGCTATCTTTTTGCAATGCTCGCTCAGTATATACTAAATACACAATAAATTATAAAGTATTATGAAATAATAAAAATAAATGTGTATATGCATTTTTTTAATACAGCTACTTTACAAAAAACGATATGAATTAAAAAAATATGATTTTTTGAGTATTCCTGATTCTCCTGATAAGAGAACATTTCCAGTAACTAGATCAAAGAAGTTGTAACAAAAAAAATAGGGAAAAATAATCGACATTAGAAGGTGTTGTTGGAATATTTTTTTAATATGACATGGTCATACGAAATTTATGCGCACACAAAAATGTAGAAATATAATTTGGTTAGCTTTTTTTATTATTTTTTTAATTAAAAAAAATTTTAGTAAAAAATGTAGATTTTGTTCATATAAAAATATACAAAATGTTTTGTATGTATAAATTTTATCAAAATAATATATGATAATATTATTAACAGCCAGGTAAAAATGAGTATATAAAGCTTTCATATTTATTTTTTTATGTATGAAAAAAAGAGATAAATAAAATATAGTTATACAAATATGATGAATTTGCAAACTCAATAAATAGAGTTTCATAAGTACTTGTATGCCTTTTTATATATCCATCCAAATGGATCATAACACAACGTATAATTTATACTGATTATGAGACAGTAAATATCACATATATACATATTCAAAAATATGAATGCACACATATTTATGTGTACTATTTTTTGTATTAATTTTTTATATTCCATGTTCATATATATTAGTAATTTTATGACATGACTGGTCATGTAAAAATGTTTAAAAAAAAAAATAAATAAATAATGTTGCACACCAACTTGTACTTTGTGTAAGATATATACACATGAATAAACATAAGCATGTGTATAGACAATAAATTTGAATTAATTTTGTTTCATATATTTACTATTGTTATAATAATATTTATCATTTGAATTGACATAATTTGGTTGGATATAATCATAGTAATAATTATTAGTACCATTAATATAATTATTATTTATATATGTATCCTGAACATAATTATCATTAATATAAGATCCTGTATCATTTATGTACCCTCGATTATTATTTATATAAGCATTATTATCGTTAATATAATTAGGTACATCATTATTCATATAAGCATTATTATCATTAATATATCCAGAGTTATCCGCTATATAATTATTTCGAATATATCTACATTCATGGTAATTTGGATTATTCATATAATTAGTATCATTTATATAATTTCCTTCATTCATATAATTTAAGCTAGCTAAATAATTATTGTTCATATAATTATTATTCATAAATTGATTATTCATATGGTGAGTTTGATGATATCCATTATCATTATAAAATGGTGTATTATCATTTATGTAATTATTATTACTACCTATATTTGTTGTATCACTATTTCCAATATTAAAATTAGAGTTATTTTCATTATTACTTCCATTACTATTATTATTTGCTGAATATAAATTTTCATTATAATAATAATTTGTACTATTACTATTCTCTATATAATTATTGTCATATCCATATATCTGATAATTTCCATTATTAACATAGTTATCATAATTTTGTGTATTACAATTTTGATTATAACTATTTTTTATATTCTTTTGATGTAATTGCTTATTTTTTACATTATCACGATAATATTTTTTACCATTCTCTTCATTATTATTTTCTACATTATTAACTTCATTTTTTTTATCTTCTGGAACTTCATTTGGATTTGAAATATCATTATTAACAGTTTTTTTTTTATTATTATTATAATTGTTATTTTTTGGTGAGTCATCACTTTTTTCATTTTTTTTTACAAAATTGTATTTATTGTTTGTTTCATTATTTTTTTTTTCTGGTGTCTTTTTTCTAATAAGTGAAAAATCAATGGTCTTATTATTTATATTTTGATATATATCTTTATTTTCTACATTTTTTCCATTATTTATTTGTTTTTTTTTTTCGTCAAAATATTCTTTATCTCCATTTTTACCCCATTTATCATCATCATATTTGGAATATTTTTTATTTGAATAAATGGTACTTTTACCACGATAATTTTTTTCGTCATAATTTGCATTTGTTTTACTATCCTGTTTTTTTTCATAAATATCTAAATTACTGTTACTCTCTGTTTTTTTTCTATATATATGATCATTCTTGTTGGGTGTTTTTTCCTTGTCCTTTTCTTTTTCATTTTCATTTGTTTTTTCTAAATTTTTTTCATTTTTAATTCCATCATATATATCTCTGTCTTTCCAATTTGAATATTTTTGAGAACGATCTTTCTGATTATCTTTGGTATAATATTTATTCCTATTATTTATTCCATATTTATTATGATCATTTTTTGAATAACTATCTTTAGTAGGGTAATATTTTTCATATTTAGAAAAATATTTATCCTTACCATATTTTAGATTATTTTTTTTACTAACATTATCATCAAATTTGTTGTCATGAAAATCTGTGAATGACTTTTTATAATCTTTACTTTTGTAATTTTTATTATTTATATGTTTATTTTCACGTGTACTATTTTGGCTTTTATTATTATACTCATTATTTTTTTCCACTTTTTCATCATTTTTCACAATTTCCTTTTTATCGTTTACATTGTGAATAGTATCAGTATGAGGTGCATTCAAATTGTTATTACTTCTTTTTAAAGATTTATCTGCATTTTTATTTTTTACTTCAGATGTTGTATCATTTAATGATTTACATAATTCGTCTGAGTCATTCTTTGTATTCCCCTTTTTATCATCTGTATCTCTATTTTTATTTCCTTTTTTGGAATCTCTTTTATTTATATTATTTACATGGGAATTATATATACTATCTTTCTTTTCATCGATATATATTTTCCTATCATATTCATAATGATTATAATAATTGTTTGGTCTCCCCGATTTAGTAGTTAAATATTTATTTCCATACAAGTATTTCACATTGCTGTTGTTATTATATCTACTTCTTCTTGTTCTTCGATTTAAGTGTTGGTCTTCATATGAGTAATGAAATGGGAATGATTTTTTATATTTCATAGATGTATATTTTTCATTTATTCCATATTTATTGTTATATGTATTTTTGTCTGTATATGAAGATAATTTATTTTTTTTTTTATCACTATATTTGTTTGTTTTGATTATTTGCTCTTGGGTTTGTGTAACTTGTTTTTTATTCTGCACATCGCTCACACTTGCTTCAACACTCTTAACTTTTTCCTCCGTTTTTTTTAAACTATTTTTATTTTCAACCTGTTCATCCTTTTCTTTACAATTGTTGTCACCTTCTTTACGCTTATCTGTAATGTCGTCATTTTTTACACTTTTTTTATTGCTATCATCAACTGTAGTTACCACACCTTTTTTATTGCTATCATCAACTGTAGTTACCACACCTTTTTTATTGCTATCATCAACTGTAGTTATCACACCTTTTTTATTATTATCATCAACTGTAGTTACTACACCTTTTGAGCTTTTACTGCTTTTATTCTTTTCAGTATTTGATACATATTTCTTACTATTTTTGTAATGATAGATGTTAGTTTTATAATAGTTGTCCCTTTTCCTATTATATGGGTATACTATATTTGAATAGCTTTTGTTATATATATCCTTTGCATTTTTAAAGTTACTATCATATTTATTATTTTTTATTTTAGCTTGTTCATTTTCTTTAGACTTATTGTAACTCAATTCTACAGTATCCTTGCCATTTTTCTTATCATCAATGACAATATTTGAGTTGGCATCTTCATTTGTTTTATTTCCCCTTTTTGAAGTAACCACTAACTTATCAACATTTTCTTTATCTCTATTTTTGGTGGTATTTATTTTATTATTTTTATAAGATGAGTAGTATGAGAAATTTGAGCGATAATAATTATTAGTATGGGAATAATAATTTGAATATTTATTTCGATCTTTTAGATAATAATCATTATATTTATAATCATAAAATAAATCATGTTTCCATTTTTTTTCATCTATATAATAGGCATTATTTGTTTGTTTAATTTTGTTATCATTTATATTTTTGTTTTTTACATTTTTATCATTTATTTCAAATCTATTGTCGTGTAAAAAATATCGTGACTCTTTAGGTACATAACATGGATCTTCTATCATTTTTTCTTTTATCGATGCATTTTGATTTTCTCCATTTTTTGAAACTTGTATATTATCAATGTTATTAATTTTTTCATCACTCGACTTTTCATTAATTTCATTTTTTTTTTCATTGCTAGAATTTATGTCTATTGAATTATGATCATTGTCGTCTATTCTGCTAAACTTATCTGACTCTGTTTCATTTGTACTTTTAGATTGATTAATGTGATTTTGTTTATTTTTAATGTCACTATCACTTATATCTGTCTTATAATCATCAAAAACATTTCTTTCTTCCTCTAAAATATTTTCCTTTCTTATATTATTTATATCCCCCTTTTTTAATTTTAAATTAGAGCGTGCAATAGAGAATATTTTTCTCATCGTTGTATATAATGAGATGCTTTATGTATCTGCAAAAATATATATAAGCTAAATATATTTCAAACTCAAAGGAATGAAATATTCAAATTCTTATATATATTTTTTACACCAGCATTATTATTCTATTTTTTATGTATATTACCCACCACTTTTCAAGCCCTTATTTTATTCTTTTTGTTTATATGGCATATATTGTGTGTGCCTTTTTCTTCCTTTCTTTTTTTTTACTGTGTTTGCTACCCCTTATCAGATTTGAATTATGAATATGCTACTTTATATTTTGTGTGCCAACTTATGAGTATAAAATGGGCTATTATTTTTTCCTATTTTTTTAATTTTTTTTTTTTGGCTTTATAACTATATATTATACTAACGATCATACTAACGATTATTTAATTTGTTTTTTTAAAACCGTAAATTGTAAGATTAGGCATCATGCTTATAAAATACACATATATAATATGAAATAAAAATGTATACAATATATTATATATACTTATTTATTTATAATTACATAAATAATCAACTGTACTTATTATGTAAGTGTGTTGAAGAGGTCTAATATATGTGTACCTATGTTAGGGAATTAAAATCACAAATTAAAAAAAAAAAAAATATATTTTTGTTAATTATTCAAGTTAATTTTTCTATTGTACAAGGTGATATATATTAGGGGAAATAAGGCTATTAAAAATGAGAGAAAAAATAAGAGAGAGAAAAAAAAAAAAATCTGGATGCAAATATATAAATAGTCATACATATATTAAAATTGCAATAATATGTGGGAATACATTAAAAAAAAAAATTACAAAACTTATGATATATATTACAAGCCTATAATTTTTTAATTTAAAAAAAAAAATACAAAAAAAGTGGTGAACAAGGTGATTAACCAATATGATGAAAAAAAATATAAGGGAATGGCTAAGTGTGCATTCACACATATAATATACAAACTAAATAAAAGGAAGTAGGTTAAAATTTTTTAATTGATAAGAACAATCAAAAAGAAATAACATATATATACATTTTATATTACACTATAATGATAAATATTTATTAAAAATTAAAATAAAAAATTATAGCCATAAAAGAACAATTATGTGTTAGTATATAAAATGTACAAACATGCTATTTGTTTTTTTTTTATCTTTCAATTATGAACTATTGTAAATTTTACTTAATTTCTTTGAAGGATGTTTAACTATGTATGGTATTTATGTGTACACATATTTGTAGATTATGCAAATTGTATTATACTACTATAAAATAAGAGTAGCAAACTGGCTTGACAGGCTTAAATAATGATCATATTAATTAGCCACTTTTTTAATATATATGAAAAAGATTTAACAGTGTTAGCCAACTGTATTAGCAATTATAAAATAAAAGATAACCGTGATAACCATAAAGTTAATATGTAAAAAAATGATAAGCTACATGCATAAAGGAAGAAAATAAATACTTTTAAAAATATAAAACATTACATATTTATGTGTCAAATAAAACTAAAAATGTAAACACATAGTGGTGTACGCTTGTGTGTATAAAAAAAAAATTTATATATCAAATTTTATTTGCATATAAACAAACTCTAATCTTTGTAAGACTAGAACATGGGCAGCATGTACTGCTGCAACAGTTCCTATAATTCTTGTTTTCCGATCAGTAGTTCCAGGTATTAATTCTCCTTTTCTACTTATTTTGATTTGTGCACCTGTACTGTTCATAATATTTGTAAGTCTAACACCATTTTTACCAATAACGGATCCGATAAACTCATCGGGAATTTGTATAGATATTTCACATGGCAAATTAAATAAATCACGATTATTTCTCATTAAATAATTCATCATATTTATGTCTACATATTGTTCATGTTGAAATAGTCCATATTGTTGTGACATTACATAATTATTCATTGGTATATTATTAATAAAATTATGAGATATATTTCGAATTCCATTTCTATTATTATTATTAGTAACAGTTTCAATATTTAATTCTTTATTATAATTAATATTTAATAAATCTTTTAAGTTTGGATCTGTTTGAATTGAGGCAATAACTTTTGTTGTTGTATCACGAACCGATTCAAACGGGCCGACTATTGATATAACTCTTTCATTCAATCCATCTTCACGATTAGATATTTGTATTTTTGTTCCTGTATTATTTTGTAGTTGTTTAATTTGATGTCCTCCTTTTCCAATGATAGCACTTACTGCTGATTTTGGTACTACAATTTTACATGTATAAGTTTGTATTTTATTTTCTTTTTTATTATTATTGATATTATTTGGTATTGATATTTGTCTTATCTTATTTAAAATAATTATAATTACATTATTTATTTGTTCTTGTTTACCACATATTACTAAAACTCTTTTTTGTGTATTTGGAAAGTAAGAATTATTTGGTGATAGTTTTAAACTACATCCTGTTTTATTTTCAATACCTGATATGATTGATCCATATTTGCCTATAATCGATCCTGCTACTAAATTATTTATTAGCATCTTTACAAAACACAATTGGCTAGTACCACATTTTATTGTTTGCTCTTCCTCTGTACTATTCCCCATTCTGTTGCTCCAAGTGCATGTGTGTATGCAGAAAATGGTAGCAATAAACAAGATTTACTAAGATTTAATCAAATATAATCAAATTTTTATGTCACCCTATTTTTTATTACTCTACAACCTCTAATAATTTACATTTCAGCTAGTAGCCCGACAAAAAATAAAATAAATCACAACAATAAAGAAAGTATATACCTTTTTAACAGTATAAAATTTGCATAGTCATATCTATGTTTTATGTAAGGGGCATGAATAAAATGACTATAATAATGTTTATACATATAGTGTAAACATAAAATTGGGATATGGAAAAGAAACAAAAGGATGATTTATTTGGTCTCTATTTTTTTGTTTTACTTTTGCATTTGAATTAAAAAATGTGAGAAGCAAAAAATGGAAGAAGCAAAAAATGGAAGAAGCAAAAAATAGAAGAAGCAAAAAATAGAAGAAGCAAAAAATATAAGAAGGACAAAATAAAGCATGTTTATTTTGAGAATACAATATGGGACTTCCAACATATGCATTTGTAAAGTTATGTAAAAAATTTTACACCTTCAAAATTGTATCGAATGTATGCAGTAAAAAAATAAGAAAGTAAAACAAAACCTGGCATTTTTATCAACAGGTTGTTTTCACCAAATTTTGCAACTTAATAAAGAGTATTACTTTGTAAGGAAATAAAAAAAAATTGTAAATTAGAAGGAGCTAGTCATTGTAATAATTATGCTACCTATATGTTTTATTTTTATTACTTTAAATTTAAATGATAATGAACATATTATTGAAATGTTTAGTAACTTATGTAATAATAAAAATCGATTAAATAAGTCTTACATTTAAAGCTTACTAATTTAGAGTTCTGATTAAATATGGGATTGTCTTGACTATACAAGTTTGAATAAAACCCTCGCTTTAAGTATGGCATTCCATCTTATAAATCCACACACGCAGTGAAGGTATTAATATCCTCCAGTATTATTCTCATAAATTGCTGACGTGTAGAATAGTGTAAAAATAGTTCATTGCTAATACAGCTTGCTGATTGAAAGGGTTTACATAGTGATAGCTATTCATTTGGTTGTTTATTTTAAAATTTTAAAATTTGGAAATACGTAATTATATATACATATTTATAATAAAGTGAAGTTATCATAAAAGTTGTCTGTTTAAATGAAACAATTTTAAATTATAAAAACAAAAAAAATTATATTTTAATTAAAGAAATATATACCATATATATATATATATATAAATTTAATAAAAGTATTAAGGACAACATATATAATATTTTAAATATTTTTTGTTGAATTTATTATTTTTTTAAAGCATATTTATAAAATTTTAAACGAAAAAAATAATAAATAAATAGTGTAAAAGATAAAACTAGGCATTTTCCAAGGCATCATTAAACTTATCTAGCATGATGCTACATATGTTTGACAGGTCGTCTAATGAATCTTTCAAAATGTTTATAGCAGGTTCACCTGTAATTTATTAAAAATTAATTATGTAAATATAAAACTGTTTAGTATATATTAAGAAATAGTTGTGATATAAATAGTATGTACAAACCTGTTGTCTGGATTCTTAAATTTATTTCTGCTTGTGTTGGGTGAGGTACTGTATAACCAGCAAATTCTATTCCTTCCTTTTGAAGTAAAATACAACGTAAACAATTTCCTATATAAAACAAATTAGCATGTCAAATAATATTATAAAAAATATTAATAAATAAAATATTCTATATATGTACATAGCCATGCTGTATACTCATAAGAGCAACGCAGCAAAAGATCAATACATATATTGAGATAGATAGATATATAGAAAAAGAATTGACAAATAAATAAGCTGCATGAATAATAGAAATATTATTACATTTACAACATTTTTTATATTTTTTGAAATACCTAATGTATGATCTTCATTTTCAAAGCAAAATGTAGCATGAGTTATCGTTTTCAAATTCTGAAAATATGCTTTTTCTTCCATTTTTTTTTAAAAAGTTTATAAAAATTGATATAATATTCCTTTACAAAATAAATATACTTGGTAAAGAAATTTAATTTAGCAGTATTTCTACTTTTATTAATTAATTTTAAAAAAAAAAAAAAAAAAAAAATGACTCTCCCTTTTTTTGGTACATAAATTTATGAATAAAACACAAAAGTTGTTATTATATATTTCATCATGAATATATAAAACTTGAATTAAATAATAAAAAAATTAAAAAGGAAATATAAATAAATCAAATATATAAATATAACAGTAGCAAAAAATATATATAATATAGACTAAATTTATGGATCAATGTAGTATTTATATATATAACCCACGTTGTTATTTTATTTGTTCAGCCACTTGTTTATTTATTTCAATATAAAATGTGTTTAAAAAAAAAATTAAATTAATATCACTAAATATATTTATTTAAAACAAAATGTACAATTTATAATATTTCAATAGTATATTCTCAGATCTTCATATTTTTTAATTTTTTTTCAATTTTTTTCACGCTGCTTATTGTATGACTCTATTTTTTTAATATCAACTCCCTTTAAATTTATAAATATGTCTTGAAATTTTTTTTTTAGATGGGTAAAAGACCCAACTAAAGAATCTCGCACTAATTGATCTATAGACTGTTAATCATAAAAAAAAAAAAATGGAAAATATGTAGAAAAATGTAACAAAAAAATGTCGTAATAAAGCATTTTTTAGTATAAAATAGTTAGCTACATTTTTCAAAAATCTCTCACCACATATCCTTTTTGATATTTACAAAAGAAAATAGTTGCATAAATAATATCTCGTTCGTCTGGTGAGTTTGTTCTTATTATGGATTTTATATTTTCCCCGTTTGACCTAAAAAAGGAAAATAATAACAACAAAAATGTTATATATATATATATACTATGTGTATTGGGCTTTCTAGCTATGTGAACTTTTTTATTGATCACAATTGGTTCCCCTGATTAAGGATATGTTTTTTTTTGTATTTTACTTTTTCGTTATGAAATACAAATGAATGTCTGACATATCCATATAGGTAGGGATAAAATTTGATGGCTTGTCAAATAATATATCTTTCTTTGTCAAATAAAATGAATTCCATAAAAAATCTACTGAATAACTTTTATTGTTTAATGTAATTGCAAACCGTAAACCCGATCGCATAATAAATAAATATGCTGGGTAAAAAATAAATAACCCTAAAGTGTGAATTTTAGGATCTATATATGAAAAGAAAATATTATATATATCAGAAGAAGATAAATAAATTTGAATAAATTCATTAACATTTGTTAAATGTTTTAAAACTAGTTTTGCTATATTATCATTAATTGTTACAGGACCTTTTACATTTATTGATGTAACAAAAGTTTTTTTATTATTAATATAAATATTTTTTGAAACTTTCACTTTTATAAAATAACCTATCATATATGATTTTAATAATAAGTTATTTCCATTATGAACAGATTCTTTTCTAAATTTATTATTAGACCCTATATGTTTTGATAAAAACCATTCGATAAGTGTAAAACCATCTGAATGTAAGTTTTTTTTCTTTTTACTAACATCAATATCTAAAGCGTTTAATTCCTTTACTTTTATAATATCACCATCCTGCATATCTCCTAAGATAATAATTGGATTATGTACTTCTCCTAATTCTAATGCCGTATTTATAATTTCATTTACTTTATTTATGTCTATATTTTTTTCAAACAATTCATTATTCATGTTTTCAAATATAACCTGAGAATTGCTATTATTATCTTCCATATTTAAAACATTATTTTCATATATATACTTTTCTTCTATTTCTTGAGTATTTATTTTATTATATTTGATGGTACCATATTCTAAGACGTCTAAACCGTACATGTTTTTTATATTGTGAATAAACAATGGTTTATCATTATTATTTTTAAATGTAAAACTACATAAACAAAATTTTTTTTGATTTGTATATTCTTCATTTATTTTTAAAAAAATATCTATTGTATCAATGGAACTTTCAATCATTTCAATATCTTTGATTAATATGTCTTTTATAATATTACCTTTTTCACTAATAACTACAATTTTACATTGTGGGTCATTTTTTAATTCCAACATTAATGAATATATTTTATTATTTATTTTATGATTTACCCAATAAATACAATTTCTTAATAGACATTTACTTGGAATATATCTTTTTACTCGATTTTTTGTTTTTAACAATTCAATATTGTTTTTATTTATATAATTTTTTAACACCATACTCTCACTTATTTCACTTTTTATTTTATTTTTTTTTTTTTCTATACTACTTTTATTGCTTGATAATTTTGCATTATAGCTAGTTTGATTTGTTTTACTACTTCTCTCCGATGAAATCGAAGATATGTAAACTGAGGAAGGCGCATTTCCCATTATGTTGTCTTTTTTGTTCTATATTTATCTATATCTTTATTAGTTCATACATACCAGATTGGTTTGTCACATTATAAAAAATGGAATAATTGGGGTGACCCAAATAAATTATTAAAAAAAATTTTAAGAAAAGTTGATACAAAAACTTTATGACCAGTTAATATAAAACATGCACGTACATGTAATATATATGTATATATAAATAATTAAGTATTAATATACATATTTAGACATTTTTTTCGTATTATTATTTGTTCCACCAAAAAGACATATATAAATAATTTTTTTTTGTACAATTTTAATAAAAATAGAAGGTAAAATTGATAAAATATATTGGGTGCACGATTAAATATGAACGTTGTTTTTGTTTTCCTTCATAAATACAGTTGTTACATTTTATTTATGACTGTTCAGAAAAAAATTGTTAATTAAATTAAAAAGACAATATATTAATATAATTTATGGAAACTATAAATTTAAAAATATTACTTCAAATTTTAAAACATTTTAAAATACTTAAAAATAATAAGTAAAAAAAAAATATATTTAATAGATATTGAATTGTAAGAGTATATTTGGATCGTAGAAAATTGTTGTGTGCAAAACTTATATTTACTTTGAAAGTTGTAAAACGATGTTAATATATATATTTTAAAATAATTCTTAACAAAAGTATGGGAATATTTGAAAATGAGTTTTTTCAAATGTGATGATATTTATACCATTCAATTGTTTGGTGGCAAAATGTGTTAATATACATTTTAAGTGTATTCATAAGTTATATCTAATTAAAAATACCAAGCTTACTTAAATATTATTAACCTTTGAAAATATACCATTTTAATATTTCATTGAAATTTTGTGAAAAAATAATATAAAAGGATATACATATCTTTAAATTGGTATTACCCATTTTGTATTAAAGAATAAAAAAAGTTTATTATGAGAAAGTAAAGCATAAGAATATAATTCAATGAAACTAAATTAAAGACAAAATATAATAATATAAATATTCTTATTATTTTGTCTATACATATTATATATGTATGGGTGTATATTTGTCTTATTGATTATCATGTTATCTTAATTTTTTTTACATGGTATTATTATATAAGCTCGTTTTCAATATGTAAAAGAAAAATGATTTTTTATATATTCCTCTTGATAAATGTAAAAAACATGGATATTAAAAAAATATATTTTTTAAAATTCATTTTTAATTAAATAAACAATTATTATATTTTTTAAAATTTGTTTATACATTATAATTTTTCATATCGCAATACATTTTATTATGATATATAAATTGTGTCGCAAGTGATTTATATGAACATTTTGTAACTCTCACAATTTTTAATTTACACACAGTTAAGAATGACATAAATAAAAAAAAAAAAATAAATAATATGAAAGAATAATTAAATAAAATAAAGTATAAATAATTTAAAATAAAAAGATAAAGGAAAAATCGATAAAAGCTACAGAATATGAATGCTTAAAACATAGAAGGTTTGTGATAAGGAATATTTTTTTTTATTAATTTTTTTTATAAGTTAAAAAATATAATGTGTAAAGGTAAAATATTATGGGGATATAAAACAATTCCTTTTTCTCATTTTTAAATTTGGCTTAATTTTTTTTGTTTATTATTTTTTAGTTACACATATAATATATATCTTTCAGTTTTCATTCCCTTTTTTCGTTATATATGTTTTGCATACCATTTTAATAGTTTGACATTTTTTTTGTAAGAATAATGCTGTCTAATGGGGTTACTTGAACATTTTAAAAAAGGTTTTAATTATTTATTTTGTTAAGGTAAAATAATAAAGTGTAAAAAAAAATAATTTGTTTGTTTTATATTTTATACGTACTTCAATACATGTTCACACAAAATGAACAAACTAAAAGTCCAAAAAACAATTGACCAGTTTTTTGCTATCAAACCTAAAAAAAGTGTAAGCGCGAGTATCGAAGTTATGACAAGCGCATCCTCAGATTCATTGGTTAGTAGTTGTATTGAAGAAATCGAAAAAAGTCAAAATAATTTGAAAAAAAGAAAGATTAACAATGATATTGATATAATAAAAAAAGAAAAAGAATTACGTTTAAGCAAAGATGAAGAGATCATAGATATAAGCAATGTAGGAATCGAACCAGGAATTATAAAGAAAAAAATAATGGAAAAAGAATTAGTTGATTACAATTACATTGAAGAAATAAAAAACTTAATGCATGCGGAATGGTATGAACATTTAGAAGGTGAATTAAAAAAAAATTATTTTAAAAATATGTATTTAAGAATAAAAGATGAAAGAAAAAAAAAAGTAATATATCCACCTGAGAATTTAGTATTTACTGCTTTTTTGAAAACCCCATTATCAAAAATAAAAGTAGTTATTGTTGGACAAGATCCTTATCATCAAAAAGGACAAGCCATGGGATTATGTTTTTCAGTCCCTATTGGTATTAAAATACCACCAAGTTTAAAAAATATTTTAAAAGAAATTAAACAAAAAAGTGATCATGGTGATTTAACTAGCTGGACAGAACAAGGAGTATTCTTATTAAATACGTCGCTAACTGTTGAAGAAAACAAACCAGCTTCACATAAAAGTTATGGTTGGGAAACATTTACAGATAAAGTTATTGATATAATTAATGAAAAAAAAAAACAAATAGTTTTTATGTTATGGGGTAATTTTGCTATAAAAAAATGTGCAAAGATTGATACAAAAAAACATTTTATTTTAAAATCAGGACATCCATCACCATTAAGTATAAAACATTTTGTCAATTGTGACCATTTTAATAAATGTAATAATTTTTTAATTAAAAATAATATGTCTCCCATTAAATGGGAACTACCACAATAATATCATAATAATCTCATAATAATATCATAATAATCTCATAATAATATCATAATAATCTCATAATAATATCATAATAATCTCATAATAATATCATAATAATATCATAATAATATCATAATAATTTCATAATAAAATAATAGAGAATGTGCTAAAATTCGAATGACATAGATTTAAACAGGATAATAATTATTTCCCATTTTGTGTGTTTGCTTGCCGTCTATACTAGTTAGCAAACACACAATTTGACTTTTTTTTTTTTTTAAGTTTTTTATTATATAATTTATTTTATCAATTTTGAAATAGTATTTAATTTTTGTATAACACAAAACTTTATTTTATTTGTTTTTTAATTATTTTCATACTTGATTTATTACAATGATTAGCTTCATTTGCCAAGTTGGAAACGAAAAAAATGAAAAAAATGATACACCAAGTTTTTCAGCAGGTGTTACCATTACGACAGTGCTTAGTACCCTCAAAATAATTTACATTTTTATATATTTAAATCCTATGTAAATAAATAAAATTTTAAAAATATTCTATAAATAATTATTAATTAATTTAAGGCATATTAGCATAAAAAAATATTTAATAAATTTTAATATGCATATATATATATATATATATATAATTTTGAAGGATAAAAAAATGTAGGAGTATGTTACTTTTTCATAATATTCCCTGACTATGTTTTGTTTGCCTGCTTGTTTGCTTGTTTGTTAAAATAATATGTAAATCTTTTTTTATCTCTCCCATTTTATTATACATTTTTTTGTACATTTTCCCCTTCATTAGTGTATTAAAAATATAGTTATTTCACAGAGAGGAGAGAAGTATATCGAGTAAGGCATAGCATTGTATGCATATCAACTTAGCTTGAATAGTTATAAGGATTGATAAAGCAAACTATGGCTATTGATAATTTTGTTTATGCATTAGATCGCTATGGTGATTTGTTTGAAAATTATAAGATATAAGGAAAGAAGGTTATTTATTAAATCTAGTCATGTATTTTATCGAAGTTCAAAAGGATTTAATGAAAAAAATGAAATAAAATCAGTAAACAATATTTTGTGTTTTTCACTTTTAAATAAGCCACTTTTTCCTGGTCTTTCATATGTCCTTAATGCTGATAAAAGTTTTATACAAATTTTTGAAAATTATAAAAAAAAAAATATATATGTTGGTCTTTTTTTTAACAAAAAATCAGAGAATGATATAACGTATGATATATTAAGTGATCACGAATTAAATACTAATTTTTTTTTTAAAGAAGATGATAAGAAAAATGTGTCAATATTAAGCGATAAAAATAAAATTATAAGAAGGGATATTGATTATATAACAAGTTTTAGTGATATTTATGAATATGGCTCGATTGGGATAGTTAAAAAAATATTTAATAATGAAAGTTTAAGCAATGTAGACAATGGTGGTGCAGATACTACCAACAATACGTCCTCTCCTAGCTCATTCAATCAGCCAATTCAAAATGAAGAAGCGCAAAATGATGGACATAATGTAACACCCGATGAGAGAGAAAGAAATGTTTGTCAAATAGTTGTTGACATATTAGAACGAGCAAAAATAAACAAATGGATGGGAAAGGACATAGGAGAAGTTGCGATAGTAAAGAGACATGATGAAGATAGATTAACAATTGATGGAAATGAAAAATTGTTTAAAAAAATAAAAGGATATCAACTTGAGATTGTTGAAAAGATAAAAGAAATAATAAAAATAAATAATAGTTATGAATATAATATATTATTAAAATATTATAATACTAAGAATGTAAATAATTTAATTAACTTTGTAGGAAATATAACAATAGGAAAAAATAGTAATATACAAAAAATGCTTGAAGAAAATAATATAGAAGAAAGATTAAAAAAATGTATAGACTTATTGAATGAAGATATATATATGTTTAAAATAAAAAAAGAAATAAAAATAAATTTAGAGAATAAATTTGTAAAGGAAAAAAAAGAGTTACTAATTACAGAACAAATTAATTTGCTGAAAAAACAAATAGGACATGAAAAAACAGAGCATGAAAAAAATTATGAAGCATTCATTAATATATATAATAATTTAATTAAAAATAAGATAGATCAAAATATTTCTACACATATTTTAAATGAAATAAAAAAATTTAAATTTTATAATGAAAATAATAATGATTATTCATCAGCATATCAATATATAACAACCATATTAGACATCCCATATAATAAATATGCCAATTTAAATAATGAACTAGCTAAATGTGAAATAATTTTAAAAAATTCTCATTATGGTTTAGATAGTGTTAAAAAATATATATATGAATATTTAAGTATATATATAATAAATAAAAATAAAAAAATCAAACCCAAAATATTATTACTTGTTGGGTATCCAGGGACAGGTAAAACGTCTATATGTAAAGCCATTAGTAAATCCTTAAATATACCATACTATATAATAAATATCAATAATATTAATAATATTAATGATTTGATAGGGAATCGAAAAACTTATGTAAATAGTTATGAGGGTAAAATAATAAATGCATTGATAAATACAAAAGTTATGAACCCCTTAGTTATATTAGACGAATTTGATAAGGTTGAAAAGTTTTATAATAATAATAATGTTTATAATACATTTTTAAACATATTTGATCAAAATCAAAATAAAATATTTAAAGATCAATATATTAATTTTCCTATTGATATATCAAATATATTTTTTATATGTACAGCTAATTCGATTGATAATATTCCTGATATGGTATTAGATCGAATGAGTATAATAAATGTATATCCATACACAAATATGGATAAAATATATATATATAAAAATTATTTAAAAAAAAAATTACAATTAGAGACTAACATATCAGATCTATATATTCATATATCCGATAAAATCCTATTATATATTATTAATAATTATACAAAAGAAAATGGAATTAGACAATTTTATTCCATAATCTATGATATTTATAAAAAAAGAGCATACATGTTATTACGTGGTGAAACGTCTTGTGTTAATTTGGTTGAAAGAATGAATGATATGGTAGAAGATTCCCCTTTTTCTATTTCAAATCAAACTAAATATAATATAAAAAATTATATAATAACAGATTTTATAAATATTGATAATGGTAGATATATAAAGCAAGGGAATGCTTCCTATTTTTCAAAGCCAGGTATTACAAAATCACTTGCCTTTACAAACAATGGTGGATATATTATAACAATCGAAATTTCGAGTTTATCTACTAGCTCGTTAAAAAATTTGAATCATAATATAACTTCTTCACTAAATTTAAATACTCAAGAAGAAGCACCCTATCAAAGCAGTGCAAAAAATTTAATTTCGTTGACAACACCATTAGAAAGAGAATGCTATTATACAAATAGCGATGCTGTTGGGCATACTAAAGATGGTTTGTCTTCAAATAATTTAATTAACAAAAATGAGCATAACCCTTTTATTTATGAACAAGCAAGGGACCCATATCAATCAACATTACAAACTAAATATATAAATAACTTCACAAATGGAATGCACCCTTCACAAGTAGACCATTGTGATGTGATGAATTCAGAAGATAATGCCCGACGTAGTAATGTCAATAATAGTGAAAGAAATGCTAAGAATAGACAAACAAGAGATAGCTACAATTGTAATATTGTAATTACTGGAAATGTTGGAAAAATAATGCAAGAAAGCATAATTATAGCAAATACTTATTCGATTAATATACTAAATCGTATAGTTCCAAATTTTCAAAGTGAATATTTACATATAAATTTAAGTGAATGTGATTTAAAAAAAGATGGGCCTAGTGCAGGTATTAATTTTGTAACATCAATTTTATCTTATTATTTAAAAATTCCTGTTGATAATAATTTATGTATGACTGGGGAATTAACATTAAATGGACATATATTAAGAGTTGGAGGATTAGTAGAAAAAATAATTACAGCAAAAAATTCTGGAATACAAACTTTAATTATACCTAAAGACAATTATCATGAATATTTATTAATCCCTAAAGAAACAAAAGACGGTCTTCATGTTTTATATGCTCATCATTATTTTCAAATTTTTAATTACATTTTCGCACCGAAGATATGTTACAAAGCAACATAAAGAAAATACAAAAAAATGCATACTTATTTATATTCATACCAATTTGTATTGCTAATTTCCTTTTTTCATACACTTTTTTCCATTCATTTATTTATTTTTATGTTTTACTAAACCCCATGAAAATTTGTGATATGATTTCCTCCTTAGAGAGGGCTATATATACAACATTTTTAAAAATTATTTGTCATAAAACTTTTAAATAATATTATATTTGTAAATATTTAGTTTTTCTTCTTTATTAATATATAAGGAGAGTAATTAATTCCTATATTTTGTTGAAAAGCTAGCCAATATAAAATTTATGCCTTGCTTGTGCATATTTTTTCAATCTATTTTTTGGGATAATTAAAATATAGCATTTGTTAAAATAAGATTATATATAATAAGGAAAATGAATAATTTTCATATTTTTAGCATTTATTTATTATGAAATAAATGGCTACTGTTTTATTTAACAATTGTGTCCCTATGCTTCGCTTTACAATCATTTTTTTTTAATTTCCTTAATAATTCATTTCTACATATGCATACTAATATAATAGCATACAAAACATAGTTGTATAATAAAAAAAAAAAAAAATTAATCAAAAATATTTTATAATTTTTTTTCATTATTTTTTATAGTATATATATATATCAGTTTGAAGTGTAATTGAATTCTCCAAATAGTGAAATAAAATAAAATATAGTCTTATAATTTTGGTAGAATGAATTTAAAAAAGCGATAAGAAAAGGAAAAAAAACCCAAATAACATAATATATATATTTATAAACATAAAAAATAAATGAAGGAGAAAGATTTAAGAGAGGTTAAACAATATTAATGCAAGAAAACAAAAACAGTAAAAATTCATCCGTTTGTTTTCTTCATTACTTGTTTTAAGATTACCTTTGAAATATATGTATGGTCAGAAATTTAAAGGAAAAAGTCAGAAAAAAAAAAATAAATAAAAAATAATAGCTAGCCAAAAATAGGTATAATATATACATACAAAGAAAAAAAAAAATGGGAAAAAACTATCGATTAGAATCATGGCTACAATATAGAGTAAGAGTAACAATAAGTGATACAAGATATTATGTTGGGACATTTCTTTCATATGATAGGCATATGAATATAGTTTTAGTTGACGCAGAAGAGTTTAGGAGAGTAAAATGTAAAGAAAACAACTTTAAGGTAAAAAAAAAAAAAAATTAAACACAATATGTATTTATATATTTTTATTGTACAATAGTTAATTGACAAACCTATTCATTTATGTGTACTTTTTTTTATTATTTTACTTACATTTTAGGAAATAAAAAGAGTGGTTGGTCTTATATTAATAAGAGGGGATAATATAGTTTCGTTCACAGCAGAACGTGCACCCGTTAATAAAAAGACGACAAGTAATATAACAAATAAAGGTATTGCTACTGGCCGAGGTATATCTTTAAATAATTATGTACCTATGCAAAATAATATGGCTCCTAATATGCCAACAGGTGTAGGTATAAACATGGGTACATCAAAAAATTTAACACCAACAATGAATCCTGGTTTTAGACCCCCCAATATGCCAATGAATAATAAAAGACCCCTTATGCCCATGGGTATGCAAATGAATCCCAACTTAGGACCTCCAAATAGTGGACGAGGATTACCTCCTCAAATGCCTACCCAATTGCCATTCCCACCTAATGCTAAACCACCAACAGAGCAATAGGATGCACTGAAATCGATGAATATACATATACTAAATGTGTATCACATATATGAGTGTTCATATAGGATATGTATACCTTTGCAAAATAAGTAAAGAGAAAAGGGAATGGGAAGGGTAACCATATAATAATTTTTTTTTAAATACTGGGGTATTTTTGATTGAAATATAAATATATAAAGAAAAGTTATAATTTTTAAAATAGACGATAATAAAATGAAGAATATTTATTAATATGTTTTCAAAATTAAGAAATATTTTATTTACCACCTCAATAGTTTATACAAGACATTCTCAAAAAATATGTACAACCAATTATACCCATGCATATATAAATGGGTGAATTATATAATTTACCCTCTATTTTATTGTACTACTATTTTTTTTTTTTTTTGACATACACACAATATATTTTATTTTTATAAATTTTGTATCTCCTTAATACATTTATCTTAATTTATGGCAAAATTAAAAATATGTTATAAGCCTTCATATTTTTAAACTTTAAAACATTGAAAAATAATTATGCATACTTGCCTTTTTTATGAACAGGACAGGATATACAAAAAAATAGCAATAAAAAATAACGACGGAAAAATATAGCATTTTTTAATTTTGTTGTTATATTAAAAGTTTTAGACATTTATTTTGTATTCTACCAAGCTATAATTATTTCTCATATTTCTCTTATTTCTCATATTTCTCATATTCTCTTATTTCTCATATTTCTCTTATTTATTTTTAACCATCATTTTATGATTTAATCAGTTAAGAATATAAAAAAAAATACAGGTAGCCATTTATATAGCTAAAGAAAATATAAATTAAAAAAAAAAAGAACATTTAAGGGATTGAATTAAAATATAAAGGGGGAAAAAAAACTTAGTATGTTTTGGTAAAAAGGGTATAAAAAAAAGAATAGTAACAAATGTTGTTTTATTTTATGCCTTATGATCAGTTGTTATATATTATTTGTTTATGTATTTACATATAATAATAAAATGATCAAACAACGGAAAAAATAAATAATAAATAGGCATATATAGGTGACAAATAAAAAAGGGAAAATAATATTTTTATAAATATATAACAAAAAAGCATATTTATATATTACAATAATAATGATAATAAATAGTAATGAGAAATGTAGAAGAGAAAAAATTACAAAAAAATTATATATGTCAATTTTAAAAATAAATAAAAATAATATAGGAAAAAAAAAAAAAAAATTATAATACAACGCACATGCGCTTTTAAAAAATCCCAAAACTCATAGCAAAAAAAATAATAAAAAAATAAAAAAAAAGGAAAAGAAAAACGAAAGAAATCAAATGATTTAATATATTTATAATTTTTTTCTATTGTTATTAATTTAATATTTGTTTTTTTTTAGTATATAACAAAAAAGAAAAAAAAAATCGTGTGCTTTAATTTGTCAAGTAAATTATAAATGGCAAAAAGTATGATCCATTTATGATCTTTATACAAAACTCTATAATATTTATTACACAAGTATGACCATATAGTTTGATATTTCTATATATAGATTAGCCAATTGAAGGAATAAACTTAAAAAGGGAATCGTTTTACTTCCATCAGCTGTACATAAATACGTCGCATAAGATCGAAAAAAAAGGTCACAAGTTCAATACCCTTTACTATTTTGTTATTCATTTTGCCTGTACATGCTTTAAAAAAGCAAAGAAGAAAGGAAAAAAGTGAAAACAAAATGGTCTTTGTTTTGTTTGTCACTGTAGAGGAAAGATAAAATATTAGTTATTTACTTTTTCACTACATTATTATTTACAAAATCAATCCATATATTTGTTAGAGAACCATATCAATATATAAATGAATTCATATAGTAAGCATTAAAAGCTTGTTTTTTTTATTTATTAATCATTTTTCAGTCTTTTTTTTAAACTACTAATGATACAAATATAATTGAAAAAGTGATATATCCCAATAGAAGAAGACCCAAGGGAAAAGATATAGTGTACGAGATAAATAAAAACAAAAACATATAAGATATATAAATAAACAAAATGATGAATAGCCGTAATGGGCAAATACATGTATCTATTGTTAATAAATATGTTGATTTTTATGAAGAACATAATAGAGATTCTATGGAAAGAAATGGATCAAATATAAAAAAAAATGGTGATGGTAAAATTTACGAAAATAAAATTGATAAATATATGAAAAAAAAAAAAAAAAAAAAAAAAAAAGATAAAGGCTTAAATAAAATGAATTATTTAAACGAAAAAAAAATAAAAAAAGATAAAAAAAAAAATGATATTATAAATTCTATAGAGAAAGAAAATAATGATGGTATGAATAGTAGTACTAGTTGGAGTACTAACAATAGTGGTTGTCTTATTAAAAATGACTTAAATACAAATGATTATAATAAAATACCATCAATAAAATTAAAAAAGAACAAAATAAAAAGTAGTAAAGATAGCAAAAAAAAGCTAAAAAAAAGTAAACAAATTTTATTAAATAATAATGACAACATCATCGGATGTAGTGATAAAGAAAAGGGGGAAAAAGTTTGTAAATCTAAATTTAAAGATGGAACACAATTATTTCTTTATTTAATTAAAAAATATCCAAAAATTTTACTTAGTCGAAGAAGTTTATCTTATTATTACAAACTTGTCAGTAGATATAACAAACGAGTTTTAGATACAAAAAAATATAAAAATGAAAAAATAAAATTAAGAAATTTATTATATAAAATAAATTTAATGAAAACAACAAAAAGAGAAATTTCTACTGAAGAAACAGAAGACCCCACTACAAAAATTATTTTAGACAAATTAATTTCTCGAAATAAACTTATTAGTACAAGTAGGGGTAAGCAAAAAATAAAGAAAAAAAAAAATGAAAAAGAAAACAATATTTATGATAATTATATTTCTAATGTGGATGGAAAAGAAATGAAAACTGACAGTAGTTCAGATGAATATATTGAAGATAAACTTAGAAAATATAAAAATGATAAAAAAAAAATTAAAAAAACAATTAAAAAAGTTGAAAAAAAATATATAATGAATATTAAAAGGTCTAAAAATGGAGAAGCAAATCTCCCTGTGAAATATAATAAGGATGAAGATAGTAGTGAAGAGATTAAAAAAAAAAAAGAGGTAGTTCCGATTCAGACAGATGATGATAGTAGAATTGAAAAAAGAGATGATGGTTTAGATAGCATATTTAATCCATGCCAAGACATATTTAATTATAAAACTTTTGAAAATAGAGACAATAATGTCTATAATGAAAATGATGAAGAAGATGCTAGAGACCAGTATATTGCAAGATTGGAGGAAAAACAAATGATAAAAAAAAATAAAAAAAGTATTAAAACAAAAAAAAAAAGTCATAATACTGATAGTGAAAGTAAAAAAAATAAGAAAATGCATAAGAATAGGGATGAACATATACTCAAAAAAAAAAAAAAAAAAAAAAAAAAAAGAGAACATATAGTAGAAAATGAAAGTGAAGAATTGGAAAAGGAGGACAGCTTGATAAGTAGTCAAAACGAAAGTGATGACATAAATACAAAAGAATATTTAATATTAAAAGAAATAAAAATGAAACAAGATAGTCAAAAGATTCGATTAAATTTAGATGCTTCATGTTTTGCATCTAAAGGAGCAGGATTATATAACTATGGACAAAATATTTGTTTTTTTAATAGTATAATTCAAACGATTGTTAGAATTCCATATATATGTAAAGATTTATTAAACAAATTACACTCATTAAATTGTGAAAAGAAAAAAAAAAAAGAATTTTGTTTTTATTGTATATTTGAACATTTTGGATATAATATTATATCAAAAAAAAATGTAATAAAAAATAGTTTAATACCTTATATAAAAAAATATATATGCAATAGTTATAATATAGGGTATCAAGAAGATGTACATGAATATTTACGATATTTTTTATGTTCTCTAGAAAAATCATCATTTTTTTCGTCAGTCTATATACAAAAAATGTTTACAGGAGTAACTAAAAATGTTACTATGTGTATGAATTGTAATAATGTATCTTTAAAATATGAACAATATTATGAGTTATCGCTAGATATTAGTTCCGTTAATAATTTAGAAGAAGCTTTAAAAAATTTTCTATCAAATGAAATGCTAATAGGTGATAATGGCTATTATTGTGAAAAATGTAGAAAAAAAAAAAAAGCTACAAAACAATGTGTTATAAATAAATTACCAAGAGTTTTAACTATACAAATAAAAAGATTTTTTATGAACTCCAAATTTAATATTGTTAAAAATCGAAAACATATATCATATCCTTTATGTCTAGATATGAAATATTATGTTAATAATTATTACTTATTTAAAAATAGTATCAATGATGATGTTATACATTTGTATGAAAAAATGATGTCCGACAATCAGGCAAATAAAAATAATGACCAACACCAGACAGATCAACAATTTTATAATGAAACCAAATCAAACATTGGACACCCCCCTTCTAATAATCCGAATAAATTAAAACAAGAGAATTATAACAATGTGAAAAAAGAAATGAGTCCAAATGATTTTTCAACGTTTGAAAAAAATGAAAATAATAGTGACAACAGTTCAGAGGAATATAAAAAATACGATAATAAAGATTTAAACGTTTTAAGAGAAATAGAAAATATATTTATACAATTAAAAAATGAAATATACATGAAGTTACAAAATAGACATCCACCAATATCTAGCTTAAAAAATTTAGTAATAGAAAAAAAAAAAGAAATTAAAAAAGAATTAAATAAAATAAAATATTTCAAATTTTATAAAGGTGCTATATTAAAAATATCTAAAGATATCAATACATTATATTATTGTGTTAAAAATAGTGCAGAAAAAAATAAAAAAATAAACTTAAAAACATTGGTATTTAAGTATAGAGTGGATTATTACGAGCGTAAACATAAAGAAAGAGAAAACTCTCAAGATGAAATAAATTTTTTAAATAAAAAAAATGAGAAAGACAATTTTTTTGAAAATAACAGAAATTCGAAAAATGAAAATAAAGGGGAAGCAAATTTAAACAATAATAAATTGTATCAAAATAATAATCATTTTTATTATGAATTGACTGGGCTTATTAAACATATTGGATCAGGAACAGATTATGGCCATTATATTGCTCTTACAAAATCGAATAATAATATTTATTTGCAATGTGATGATAATAATATTTCTTATGTTAATAAAAAGGATATTTTAAATTGTGCAAAAAATGCATATGTTTTTGTTTACACATGTAGCCATCCACAGTTTATCGATTTTTATAATGCATATGTGGATGTTCTTGAAAAAAAAAAGTTTGATATAAATCTCCCAGTTTTTGAAAAAAGGGTTGAATTTAGAGAAAGAATAACAATGCCAAAGAAAAAATTCATAAGTAGATCCCTTTGTTATGCTATACGTGGTTAAATAAAAAATCAAGTTGAAATAAAATGACTAGCCATTTGAAAAAAAATATTTTTTTTTTATTAACAAAACAGCTATTTTTTGTGTGCAATTGTAAAAAAAAAAAAATATCAGAATTTGATTTTAGCTAGATAGGGCAGGCAAATATGCTTCAAATAAATTGCATAATTTTGCATTATTTATATAAATACATACCTTGGGATTGTATTAAATAGTAGAAGCAAAGATATAAATATGTATAACCATATAATTCCCAAATGATGTTATATGCTATTGCTTTATAATAATTAAATTAAATTAAATTAAAGACCCACTAAATGGGGGTACATAATGTATGTACATAAATTGTATACTATTTTAAAGGCTTTATACTGAGCATATAAGCTCAATTTTTCACACCCTAAATAAGTCGTTTTTTACGCATATGTGTGTATAGAAATATTTATCTCTTTTAAGCAAATTTTGCATTTTTTAAATTTTAATTTAAATAACTTTTTTTTATTTGTTAATAATTTGGATTATTATATTTCAAATAAGAAAATACGATATTATCATTGTAATTTTGGCATTAAAAAAGCTAAAGGGGCTTGACAATTGTTGTATAACAAATGGTGTATAACAAATGGTGTAATGGCATTTTATTTTTTCATAAGAATTATATTTATCTTTTCCCCACAATTTATAATATAAGAAGGATAGTCATAAATTTCGATTTGTTCAACTTACAATTTTTTGTTAATTCCATATATTTAAAAATGCGTAGAATTTTTTATTCTTAACAAAGTAAAGATTGTTTGAAGTTCGATGAAATATTTAATCTCATTGTTACAAAAAAAAAATATGTACCAATTACAACAAAAATATAGTTTCACAAAAATGTGTGTATATTTGAGAAAATGATTAAATTATAAAAAAATTATAATGGATATTTAATTGAGGATGAAAAATATTTTCCTCATATTTTACATAAAAAAATAAAAGGCCAAATAAATGAGAAAATGCAGTAAATATGGTGTCTCATTTTTGTGGTTGTTCAAAATGTGAAACTATTAAGAGCCCCTTGGGTTTGTTGCGACCTCCTTTATCAAAGTATCGATAGTTATGTTGTCTAAAATACTGTGCATAACTTTATTAAGTGTCGTAATATCATTTGGTATATTTTTATCGTATCGTATTTTTTGAGCAATCCATCCACCCTCAACTTTTTTTTCAGTTAAATCATCATTTTTACAAATTGAATAAATATTTTTAGAAACATAATAACATTCAATTATGTAATGAGAAATTTTATTATTTATAGCCATTTGTAATAATTGTTTATATACATCACCATATTCAGCTAAATAACATTTATAGGATGCTCTAATTCCATTTATTGCTATAAATAATTCAAATTTAATTGGTATATTATTATCATCATATATTGTTTCGATGCCAAAATCGACTGTATTTAAATTTAAAGGTTTCCATTTTAATAATTGATAAAAATTTCCAGTAACATATGGATAATTTAATGGGGTAAATATAATTCCATCTGATGTGTGTGGCAATTTTTTCATAATTTTTAATAGTTCTGATATTTGTGATATAGAATAAAAATCTTTTAAATATATACTTAATGGTTCATCTTCTGTATTTTCACTTTCTAAGTCAGTATATTCATCGTCTGTCAGTTCTGCATGCTCATCATTTTGTTTTGTATCATTTATTTGATTTTCTATAGAAAATGTAACTTCTTTTTGGTTTTCACGCTTATTTTTTTCATTAATATCGTTAGTTAGATTTATTACACTGTTGTCGGAATCATTTTTATTTGCTTCATCATTGTTAGTAGTATTTTTTCTCTTTTTTGAATTAGCATTTTCAATTTTGCCAATATCATTATCATTGTCATTACCATTATCATTAGATGGTTGGTCATTTTTTTTTGCTCTCTTTTTATTTTTGTACATTTTCAAAGGTGTTATAACATAATTATATACATTATTTAACCTTTCTAGATATGATAAATTAGTGATATCTTTTCTTTGTATAAATAAGCCATCATAAATTAAATAAACAATTTTTTTTTCTTCAATTCCTTTCTTTTCATTATATATAGTATCTTCTACTAATTCACCATCTAATAAAGTTAGCTGTTGTTTGACTTCTAAATTATCTATAGTAGGTATATGCATATCATTTTTAAATATATCATAATTTCTATCAATTAAAAATGTTGTATTTGAGACTATAAATAAAAAATATCTAACTCCATCTGTTTTTTCACATATTAAATAATCTTTATTAAATAAATTTTTTATATTATGTTTAGTTAATGATACAGGATTACTACCAGGAAATCCTTTCCTTTTCCATTTTAGCATTTCATTTATTTTTCCTCGAATTTTTTCTTTTAAAAATTCATTCTCTATTTTTTCGCCGGGGTTGTATATGTCTGTGATGACCATTATGCAGTAGATATTTTATGACATAAAAATGGAAAAAAAAAAAATAAAATGGAAAATTTATCAAGTAAAAAGGCTTATTGAATGGTGGTCATTATTATTATAACATATTATTATAATTTTTTTTTTTTTTTTTTTTTAAGCCGGAAAAATTTCGCCATGCGCATGTTATTACATAAACATATGCATAATATTACGGAATAATGATACTGTAAATAGTTAAATATTTTTTCACTTTTTTCATTTTTTTCATTTTTTTCATTTTTTTCATTTTTTTCATTTTGTTTGAAAATATGGAGGACTAACCTAACACGATTTCTTTAAAGGTGATGAGAATGGAGGAAAATATTTTCATACCCCTTATATTTTTATAGTATGATATAGCAAAATAAATATTTTTTAAAATATATTTTAAAAGATATAATTAATGTTTGGAAAGTCAAATAACGCATAAATGTTCTATAACTAAAAAGGGAGAACATATTTTACCCTTCATTTCTATATACACAATTATGGAATTGAGTTTACATTTTTAATAAGTTTCAAACATACAAATATGAATACACATAGTTATGATTTTTTTAAAAAAGCTTATGCATCGAAAAATGGTTGAATAGTGAACTTAACTGCATAATGATTAACATAAGTTGTGATAATTATATTTTTATATATGATCAAATATATGAGTATGTTTATAGTACCCCCAGGTTATTCCATTTTTAATAATTTTCCTCTCTCTCTTATTTATGTGTCTTTACATTTATGATAAAAAAAAAATATTATGCAATATAAACATATGAAGTTTTAACATAATATAAAAAAGTAAATTAGAAGGAATAATTTAATATACTATGTTAGCACGAAATTAATGAGATATATGCCAATGCATTTATTAAATTGTTTTTACTTTTTAAGTAATAAGTTTAATCCCTTTATTATTTTCAAAAAACATATTCATAAATTTATTGGCAATGATATATATAGCTAGGTTAATTAAATATTGTTGTAAAAAAAAAAAAAAATGAAATAAATGTATTGTGCATTTATATAAACTAGAAAAGTTTTTAGACAAATATTATTTGGTTATATCCAATGATATCAACAATTATTATTATATAAAATTATGTTTATCCAATTTAAAGAAATTTATAAAAAAGTTGTAAAATAACGTAAAAAATGTAAAAAAATATAAAAAAATTGTTGCATATATATTTTCAAATTTATTTATATATAGAAAAAAAAAAAATGTTTATACACAATTTCAACATAAATTGCATAAGTTTTAATATGTATATATTTGCATTATAATTTTTATAATTTTTTATTTTTTTTAATTTTTAATCTATCATTTCAATGTGCTAACAAATTGCACTATTATTTTTTGTATATAATTATTCCTAATCATTGTATCATAATAAAGATGGTATGATTGGTTTATTTGTTTGTGTATAATTTGTATATTTATTAATTTTTCTTTATTTTTTTTGTATAAATTTTGTGAATATATTTCCAGACATTTATGTTTTAGTAGCATCCTATTTATGTCCTTATTTAAATATATTATATGTTTTAAAAGTTGTAGGTATTTTATTTGTTTTGTGTAAAATGATTTTTAATATATGCACATGCATATAGAGATTAATATTATTTGTATTTATTTTCATTGACATATAATATTTCATATATTTTAAAATTACTTAACACTATTATTTGTTTAATTCTTGTTTTTATGTTATTTTTTTATTTTGTTTTTTGCAATTTACAAAAAATATATATATGGGAATGTTCATGCATTATAGAATAACCATTAAGTTCATTCCTTTTTAAAACATTCAAACTATATAATATACAAAATTTAATAATACTATATTGCTGTGTAGACAATTAGCATTATAGGAATATTTTAGATCGTTTTCAATAAATGGAAAAGGTTGGCATTGCTTATCATTACTTCTTTTTACTTGTCTTATCATTATTTATTTATATTTTTTTTCCCCATTTTTAGCATAATACTATATAATTCACTTGAAGATAAAATGAATCAGTATGACCAATGGAATCGTAGGATACGAGTATGCACAAACAAATGTTTTTATTTATACAATATCGTTTACTAAAATATGTTATAAAATATATGTATGGTTGTTTAAGAATAGATCATGTCACCACAAAATGAGTAATATATATGTGTGCATATTTAATAATTTTTTTAGACAATCTGGTACTGCAGCAGCTTATATGTTGAGTATAAAAATGCGTTGAGGAAATCGAAAAAAATGCCCGTCGAAAAAAAAAATGAATATTGGGAAAAAAAGCATGAAGAATTCGCTACAAAAATGTTAAATAATATTTACGAGCTGCGAGGTTTGAAAAAAATGAAATAATATATGCATGTTCATACAAAAAATGATCAAATAAAAATTATTTATGTACACTTAATTTTTCAACTGCTTGATTACAGGATGGTGGGTTAAGGTCGGGCAATTTTTAAGCACCCAGGAAAATATTATGCCAGTTGCATATATAGAAAAGTTCACAAAATTGCAAGATATGATGCCTACATCACCTTTTGAAAAAATTGAAGTTATTTTAAAAAGGGAATTAGGTAAAATATAATATGTGTGCAATTTTTATGATTTACCTGAATTGTTCATAATTTTATTTCGTTTTTTCAATTTTTTTATTACATGTTCATAATTTTGGACAAAAATAAAAATATAATTTTTCATAAACGTATTTGGCTTTTTCAACATAAATTGTATAGGAGACATGTATGAACTTTTTGATTATATTGATAAAACCCCTCTTGCAAGTGCATCAATAGGACAAGTACATAAGGCTCGATTGAAAACAGGGAGTATGATTGAAAATATGAGTAAGTCATATAAAAACGATTATAATGTTATAATAAAAATTCAACATGAAGGTATAGATAAATTTTTATCGTCTGATATTAGTACATTGAAAAAAGTATCATGGGCATTTGGATTAATAGACAAAAATTTTAATTTTGGTGATTATATTGAAGAATGGCAAAATTCAGCATCAAGAGAATTAAATTATAATTATGAGTTATATCACCAATTGTTAGCTTATAATACATATAAAAATTCAGCTATAGATTTAAAAATTCCTAAAATATATTGTGCATATACAACTTCAAAAGTTTTAGTAATGGAATATATTAAAGGATTTAAAATTACGGATACAAAATCTATAAAAAAATATAATATAAATACATATGATTTAATATATAGAATTATAGATTATTTTGCATATCAAATACATAATGATGGTTTTTTTCATGGGGACCCTCATCCCGGTAATATTCTTGTCATGTTAAAAAGTAATAGAAATAAAAAAGCTAGATCTAATAAATATTCTAAAGAAAAAAATAAAAAACTAAATTATTATGAAATAAATGAATTAGATAATCAAAACAAATTACTTAATTGTAGTGAAACAGAATATAGAAGTTTATCAAATTATGACAATCAAAATGATTATGATGAAAATGTAAATAAATTCATGAAAAGGCATAGTTTAGGTAATGGATCTTGTGCATCTATGGAAGAATTTATAAGTTCTAGATATAATATTACACATTTAAAAAGTGGTTTCAATAAATATCGAAACTCTTATTCAAAAATGGGTAGTTCATCTGGGATTTATAATAAAAAGGATGAAGATATTGCAGACAAAGTTTTAAGGGAAGATTATAAATATCTTATCAACAATACCGACATAATTAATAATGAAAATAAAACAACTGAAAATGGAATGAGTAAAAATAAGGGGGAAGAACAAAGTACTATAACTTCAAATAAAAATGCATCAAAATCAGAGAACTCCACTTCATATATTAAATCAAATTCAAAAATAAATAAGAAAGAAAAAAAGGAATATCCAAAAGAAATGAATAAAGATGAAACATATGCTACATCAATTGAATTAGACGAAAAAGAAACAAGTTTAAGTAAAAAAAGTGATGAAAATAATTTAAAAAGGGAAAAAAAAAAAAAAAAAAAAAAAAAAAAAAAAGTCTTATGATTGTGTACCAGTAGTTATAGATTGGGGACTTATAAAACAATTAGATAGTGTAATGAAATTAGCATTTTGTAAATTAGTATATAATGTTAATTGTATGAACTTTTTAAATATTATAGAAGCTTTTGAAGACATGGGGTTCCGTTTTAATGATGACTTTACATATGATCCTGAAATATATATTGAAAATTTGAAAAAGTTTTTTTTAAAAAAGTTTGAAGAATCTGAAATAAAATTAAATGAAAATGAAAATACAACAAATAATAATGGAAAAGAAAATAATATGAGTTTTTTAAAAAATATAGATAAAAATGAAGTTATGGAAAAAAGTCCAATAAGCGATGTACCTAAAGATATAATATTTTTTTTAAGGGTAGCATCATTATTACATGGTTTATGTACACAAATGAATGTAAAAATAAATTACTTAAGTATATTTTCAAAACGTGCTAAAGAAGCTTTAGAAAATATATATAAACCTATTGATACATCTATATATGTTACACCAATTAGTAAGAAACCGAAAACATTTTTAGAGAAACGGATACATAATTTTATTAAAAAATTATATGAAAAAGAGAAAATATTAGGATGTCAAATATGTATTATTTATAAAAAAAATGTAGTTGTAGATACATGTGTTGGAATGACAGGAGTTGTTGATAGACGTCCAATAACTAGACACTCATTATTTAATGGATATTCTTTAAATAAGTTAATATTAAATATTGCATTAATTCACCTAATTTATAATAAAAATAACGATGAAGAATTGTTTGAAAATGGGCATCTAAATGTATGTACAACCAATCAAAACGGTACTCTTTTTAAACAGTCTGAAAAAGATGTAGCTAGCCAAAAGGAAACAAATGAAATAGACAAGATAAGCGGCAGATGTGATGGTTCGAAAAATGTTTTAGTAATAAATAAAAAAAATGAAAAAAAAGAAAATCAAAATTATGACAAAATAAATAATAGTAAAGGAGGTTTGGATAAAAAAAAGAAACCTACTCAGATATATAGTGAAAAAGAGATATATAAAAATATAGAATCCGAAAAAATAAAAAAATTTAAAAAAAAGTTAGACACACCTATATCAAACTATTGGGATGGATTCATATGTAATAATAAAAAACATATAACAATAAAAGATTTTTTAACATTAAAATGTTTTATTAGAAAACCATTTCATGAAAATATAACATTAAATAAATTTATTAATTACAATAGTATGATTAGTATGATAGAAAATGCAAAAAATTATAATGTAAAAAATAGATCAAAGATGTATGGTGAGTATATGTACTTAATTGATACATACATTATGTCCGAATTAATTTATAACATATCTGGGTTAGCATATCATGAATATATTTATAAAAATATTATAAAGCCATTAAATTTAGAAGAAGAGATGTTTATTCCTTTACCATCTTATTTTTTAAAAAATATAAATGATAAAAAAAAAAAAACAAATCAAAAGAATAAAAATGTAGAGAACAGTTCTAATAGTAGTAGCAAAATATCAGCTGGATTTGGATCATCTAATAATCTTAGTAATGTTTCTTCTTCCTTGATGAATATCAAAAATAATGGATTTAGCAAGTATGGTGGTGATGATTCATCACATATTGAGTCTTATTATAATTCTAAAGGGAATCAAAATATTTCTAATTTTAAAAAAAAAAAATATGACTATAAAGGTGGGAATCCATTTTTTATGACCAATAAAAATGCACAATTATCTAACAATTTTAGAATAATTAAAAATAAAAATAAAAGAATGAATGGTGTTTATAATCTTTCAAATAATTTATCTGAAAATAAATTTATAAATATAAGTACTTATAATTATAAAATAAATAAAAATAACAGTTTAATAAATATAAATGAACAAAATGAGCTTATTAAAAAGATGAATAGGTCATCAAGTATTGATGCATATTTTACAGTAAAAGAATCGATGGATGTCAAAAAAAAAATAAAAAGTGAAAGTGTTGAAAAGGTAAATAATACAGTACCAATGAATCTGAGTCAACAATCATGTTCTGATCTTAAAGAGGATGTAAATAAAGGAATAGGACAGTCTGATACATTACAAAGCTTTAAAGAAATAGAAATAAAAAGAGAGCATGATAAAGAAAATGAAAATGATGAGGAAGATAATTTTTATGATGCTAAAGACAATTTGACAGAATCTGAAATGAAAAGTGATAAAGGAGGTAGTAACAAAGTTTATGTTAAATGTAAGAGTATCGAAATAAATGAAGGTAAAAATAATGGAAAACAAAAAGATGTATTCAGTTTAAAACATACATTTTTAAATCATGTTGATAATTTAAAAGAAAAAACAAAAAAAATTAATGATTCTATAAAAAACATATATGAAAACAATGAAAATATGTTTTTAAAGAATCTATTTACATCTCAAAAAAAAACAGATAAAGACAACTTTGATAATAATAAAGATTGTAGAAGAGATAAAAATTATGATTTTCGAAATATTGAATATAAACATTTATATGAAAAAAAAAATATTAAAAAGATTAGAAAACGTGATATATTTTTTGAAAGTATTTTAAAAGATGGAAAATTAAATAATATAGACAAAATGTGGTATATAAAAAATATAAATAAATTAAAATCACCACTTAAAATATTAGAAAAAAATTCAAAAAAAATATCAGATGTAAAAAATAATTCAAAGAGAAGATCCATTAGTTGTAACAATTTTAATCATGAAAATGATTTATTTAAAAATGTAGACTCAAATGAAGATGGAAATGATGGATATAAAAAGGGTAGAAACAATGGAAATGCAAATTATCAAAATAATAAAATTGTTAGCAGCATGAATGATAACCGAAATTTACATTATAAAAATAAAAAGAAAGAACCAACTTATAATAAAAAAGAGAGTATACCAGCCATTTTTGTAAATAACATAATTTTAGAACCTAAAGTAGATGTAATTGAAAAAAGAGAATCTATTATTATTAAAAATTATGAGGAATTCATAAATAATAATTTAAACTTTAATGAAAGCATAAAAGAACTTTGTGAAAATGTTGTATCGGAAAATAGTAGTGAGGAATCAGTAAATAGTATATTAAAAGAAGATTATAATAATTATCAGAAAAAAAAAAATATAAAATATAAAAAATTATATAAATATATTAATGAGCTTAAAGAATATGTAAGAGATAAAGAAAAACAATTAGACATGATGAAAAAAAATGAAATTGAATCGAATAGCAATAGTTTTATTTTTGAAAATGTTGTCAAAAAGGATAGTAGTAATGATAATGTTTTTAATAATGAAAATGATAGTTGTAATAAAAATGGAACAAACAGTTTTCAGGCAAATACTAATAATAGTGATGCTAAGCAAAAGGAAGTAGAATATGAAGCTATGAAAACGGAGTTAAATAAAGAAAAGAATTTATTAAAGAAATTGATAGATTATAAATATTTAATTATTAAAAAACAAATAGAAAATGTAAATAAAAGAAAAACAAAAAAAATGATTTATAATAATGTAGATTCAGATGAATATGCAATGTTTAGTGATACAGAATGTAGTAGCAACTATGACGATAAAAATTATATTTTTAATGATGACTATCTAAAAATGAAAGATAGAAATATTAAAGAAAAAATTAAAAAATTAGAAACATATTTAATAATGAAAAAGGCATACAAAAAAAATGATGAAGGGCATATCCCTGAAATAAATCACACTATAAATAAAAATACTGATGTTTGTTGGAAGTTAGTATATTCAAAAAGAAATGAATCTATGGCAGAGAAATTATCAGATAACGGAAATCCAAACAATAATTTTGAAAATTTATTAAACACTAATATGCAAAAAAGTAAAAAAAAAGTAACATCAGACAATGCATCTGACGATGCTGATAATGATACACAAAAGGATGGAAGTAATAAAGATGTGACTAACATGAAAAAGGAAAGTGAAAACAATAGTGCTAACACTGCCAATCCAAATGAACAGGGTGAAAAGATGGAATCTAAATTAAAATCATATTTAAATAATTCAAATTCAAAACAAAGTAATAAATATATAACTATTTTTCAATTAGCACAAGATAAACCATATGTTTTAGATCCCCTAATATATGATTCTAAAAAAATCTTAGACAAATATATTCCAATAAATGGTAGATATACTGCAAAAGCTTTAACTAAAATATTAGCATTTACAAATGAAAATATATTTTTTCCTTCTAACATTATGAATATAATAAGAAAAGTTTATACAATTGAAGAAAGTATTGAATCTTTTGTTTTAACGGGAGGGATGAGCAGAAAATGGGGATTGGGTTTTCAACTATTTGAGTGTGAATATGATGGAGAAATAAATGAAGAATTTGCAATGGAAAAGAAAAAGAAAGAAAAAAGAAAAAGCAGGAAATACAAAACTTCAAGAAAAATTGTGGGGTATGGACAATCTGACTGTTCAGGATGTTTTACTCTTTCATTTCCCGAGATAAACTTATCAATAACCCTATTGCTATCGGACTTGTATAAGGGGGCAGAGGTAAGACCATCCCAACTTTATTCTATCTTATGTTCTATCTTATGTTCTATCTTATGTTCTAACCTTATTATGTCCCAACTTATGTTCATTTTTAAGTATTTCATTTGTGCATTCTTTTATTTTCAGGCTGCGCATTTAATATTGGAGTACGTGTTGAAGTTGTATGGGATAAGACCAAAATGGAAGGTACCGATAAAGGTGTCTAATTTATTAAAAGTTTTATAAAAAAATATTCTTTATATATATTTTAGAATGTGATGTGTGGGGGCACCTTGTATGTTTGACCCGCCTTTTTCATTCACTGCCTTTTTTTTTGCTTTTTTTTGTAATTATTGATTTTTTTTGTTTTTTTGCATTTAAAACGTTTTTATAATAATACATAAATAATTCATATTAAAAAAAAATTAAATATAAGAACATAAATATATATAAATATTTGATTTAATTTTTAAATGCGCAATTGTATATTTATAAAGTATAAGAAAAAATAAACTAGATTGCATATAAGTATGTATATATATAAGTAGGAAAACTATATATAAATATCCACACGGTATTATATGCATAATTATGTATATATGGGTGTGTGTCTGTGTTTGCTTGATTGTAGGGGGATATAGATAATAATATATTTAGTGTAACTTTTGCACGTTCAAAAAAAATAAATAAATAAATAATTTGAACTATGTAAACAAGATTGAAAAATTATATATGCGCCTAAATATAATTATAAACATGCAATGGGCCCTATATGAATATATAATTTTCCATATATATATAATAATAGTATATATATATATGTAAATTATGCATATATACGTAAAAAAAAAAAAAAAAAAACAATTTCTTATAAACAAATTTTAATTAAAAAAAAAATGAAAAATAGTAATAACTAAATTAAAACATATATGAATATCAAAATTGTGTGTGTTACATTAATAATTTAATATATTCCAATTAAAATTGTGCATATTTTAAAATCTTAGTATATTTTTTATGTTGTTATTTTTTTTTTTTCAACTGGTTTTAAAATTTGAAATGAACACATTAGTGTCTCGTCAACACTCATCATAGCCCCTGCATTATCAAATTCACCACAATAATTGGGAGCAGAAAATAAAGTAACTAATTGTCTTTTTGCAAAAAATTCATAACCATCTTCTACAACTTGATGTGCTCTGCATATCAAATCAAGTTCATGCTTCCTTAAAAAATTATGTACTACATCTTGTCCAAATGTGAAGGACACACCTCTGTCGTTTTCCCCCCATCCGTTTATCTCCTTTTCGGGGTCTGACCAGAGCAAGTCACACAGTAGGCCTGGCAAAGAAACGTGAAAAATGTTAATAAATGTTAAGAAATGTTAAGAAATGTTAAGAAATGTTAAGAAGCATGGAAGAAAATGTAAGAAAATGTAAGAAATCACGAGAGAAACCACGAGAGAAATTACCATTGTCGGGGACGTCGGTGGGCCTTGTGATTTTTCGAATTTGCTCCATATTATTTAACTCGGGTGATAATCCACCATGCATACAAAAAATTTTTTCATCGATTATAGCTGCCACAGGTAAACAGTTGAAGCAGTCTATAAAAGTTTTCCATAGTTTAACACTATACCTCCTTTTGCATTCATCATAAAAACCGTAGATCCTATTTATGGAGGCACATTCATGATTACCCCTTAGTAAGAAAAAATTTTCAGGATATTTTATTTTATATGCTAATAATAGGCAGATAGTCTCTAAGCTTTGCTTCCCTCGATCGACGTAGTCACCTAAAAAGGAAAAAAAGATTCGATTCAATATGTTTTTCATGCAGATCCAAGGGTTTGCTATTTCTTTTTCTCAACTGTCATATGTACATACCTAAAAATAGATAGTTGGCATCCGGGGGGAAACCGCCATATTCAAATAATCTTAACAAGTCATAAAATTGGCCATGTATATCTCCACATATTTTTATTGGGGCTTCTAATTCTAATAATATTGGTTGATTTAAAAAGATTTCTCTACTAGATAAGCATAAAATTTTAATTTCATTTTCTGTCAAATTAACATTTTTTCCTGGTCTTGTTCCTCGAACTTCTATTAGTTTAGATATTACATTATCTATATCAATTTCTAATGCCATAATAAAAGTGACTATAAGTTAAATTATTTATTTTTTTCGCTTTCCAATTATATATTGATAAATATTTTTACAGGAATTTTATTAATCATTAAGTATGTACACATGCATATGTATATATAAACATATATATGCATACATATATACAATATTATTAATCTAAAATATTTGAAACATAACTTTTATGCATTCCATTTGAAAGTAAAAATAATATAGAAGAGTATATGATAGAAATTCTGATTATTTTATAATATGAATAGCATCGCAGGTATATATTATGTCCCCTTATTAGTAATAGCAAATAGTGATAATATTATATAAGGGTACTGGGGCTTATGTATGTATATATAACTTCTTGAGGTGAATTAAAAAATATACTCATATAATATTTCTTTATGCATGTGAAATTGATTATAAAAAAATTCCCAAATAAATATAATAATACAAATTTATGTATTATTATAAAACAAAATGTGATATAGTTCGATATTAATATAATCCTAATTTGTTTCTAAATATATCCTATTCTCTTGAAAGAGGCTTCCTTTTTTTACGCATTCTAAATTTACAAAAGTAATACACATATTTTTTTATTTGGTCATTTTAACTTCTATCCCTTCCTCTTTTTAATGATATTGTTAATATATATATTTCAAGCTAAAATTGTTTTCTTGTGTTTGTTGTATTTCTCTATACTTTTTTTTTTTTTCTGACTATGTAATTTCGTAATGCTTATTTTTGTAATGGGTAATTTTTATATTTTGTTTGGCTATAACTACATTGAAATAATTTTCTAAAATAATATTATATATTTTTTATACTTTATATATAAGCTATAATTTTTTTTTATTTATTTGTCCCTCTTTATATCTAAATCAAATAATTTAAAAACCATGTATCTTAAATCTATAATGAAAAACTGTCAATATGTTATATCCCAATTGATATAAAAAAAATCTTAAACATGTGTCAAAAAAAAAAGAACATCAAAAAATGTGTACATAATTTTATGAATATTAGGAGATATACATTTGCTATATAATTTATACAAGTACAAATATTTTTAATGTTGAAACATAAAAAAACTTAACAAATATGCTAGCATATTATTAAAAAAGTAAATTATATGTGAAATATATATTTATAGCATAATTTATTTATTGTTTATTATTTTTTTTATTTATGCAATATAATATACATATGTATTTATTATTATTATTTATTATTATTTTATTATTATTATTTTATTATATATTTAATTATTCATTATAGCTTATAAAAAGCAAAACAAAAAATATATTGCGTATATGATATAAATAATTATTTCACGGAGATAAATAAAATTAAATATATATTTTGTATATACTTATTTATATTATGCAATGAAGTATTATAATTTTAATAAAAATACTGAAACTATTTTATAATATATAATTAACAAAATTTACACACTAAAATGTATGGATAAAATAAATTTTATAATCATATTAATATTTTATAATTTTATATTTAGAAAAAAGGGACGATGAAAAAAATAATAATAATAATAAAAAGCATGTACCTTTGGCTTATTCAATTTTACCTTATATATAAAAGTACTAAGAAAATATATTAAGTTTTTTTTATGGATATTAAAAAAATAGTATTATAAAAATTCAATATGTTTTGTTGTGATAATATAAAAAAATATACGTATTCTCAAATAGGTTTACTTTTGCACAGTTATGTTTAGTATTCTTTAAAAAGGAAAACAAAAAGGGACTTATACATAAGCAGTATGTATATATCGTTTATATATACTCATATAATGCATACCTATTATTATGTGTGCTTATGTATCAATTGTTTTATTTCTTTACTTTTTTAGCTTTAATTTATATAGCGATTTTCATTAAAATATATAAAAATAAATATGCTTGTGAATATATGTACCTGTTACATAAGTATTATACATATTTAGTACAATAAACCTATTTATATATGCTACTCAAATATGTGTATATCCTATTGTATTATTATGTATAAAGCACACAATAGAAAGCTATTTAAGTAAATAAAATACGGCTTACAAATAAAGCTATATCCTTGGAAGAGAATAATATATTGGTATCACCATTATACATTAGCAAATATTTGTTAAATTGTTGATTAAAAAAAGGGGATTATTTTTAATCACAAACTTATGTGATATAACATTATTAAGCCTTCTATACTATTTACTAGCCATTAAAAAGGGATAAAAAAAAAATTATGACATGTACATATAAATATAAGCTTTTTTCCTTATTTTATTATGAATGGTCATAATTTTATGGAAAATTTATGGAAATATTGTATAAACATATATTTCTTTTGCATAATATTTATTACTTATTAATGTTGATTTAATTAAAAATGGACAACAAATAGTTGTATATATTGTCACACGCATTTCTTTCTATTGTAGAACTTTTTTATTTTACAATATTTCCCAATGCATGGGCTTAAAAAAATGTAAAAAAGGTGAATTAATTTTATTTGCATATTTTCAATTGTTATATATGCAATCAGCATAATGATAAAATCATTTCGAATGCTCTTTTTTACATTATAAATAATGGAAGGTATAAATAGTGGAAGGTATAAATAGTGGAAGGTATAAATAGTGGAAGGTATAAATAGTGGAAGGTATAAATAGTGGAAGGTATAAATAGTGGAAGGTATAAATAGTGGAAGGTATAAATAGTGGAAGATATAAATAGTGGAAGGTATAAAGAGTATACCCCTTATGTATGTATATATATTTTTTTTAATTTATTCTCTTATGCGTTTATGCTTTAAAATATACTTATTAACAATCCAGTTTTAGCTACAAAGCAAATCATTGTATGAAGTGAAAAAAAAGCGAAAAAATTAAGAGAAAACAGTGGTAATAATATATAGTACATATTTGTACAATTAATGCATAAATATGTTTATAAATAAAAAAAGATTTTATGATTGAATAACAGTGTTAATATCTTTGTATATTTTATCTAATGGTCCTTTTTCTCTAATAAATTTGCAAGTAACACCATCTGAAATAATTCTTCCTTTTTTTTTATAATTTTGATATTGATCTTTTGAGAAGTTAGTAAATCCCCATTTGTTGCTAACGAAAACTTTTTGACGTCCTGGAAATTTATATTTAGCTCTTCTTAAAGCTTCACAAGCTTTAGAAACAAAATTTTCTTTAGTTCTAATTGATAATAAAACTTGTCCTATATCTACTCTTGCAACAACACCATTGGGTTTACCAAAGGCGCCTCTCATACCAGTTTGAAGCCTATCAGCTCCAGCACATGAAAGCATCTTATTGATTCTTAAAACGTGAAAAGGATGTATTCTTACTCTTAAATGGAAATTATCTTTACCACAGTTTGTGATCATATATTTGTTTGCACTAATACGAGCTGCTTCTAAAGCTTCTGATGAAATTTGCTCATATTCATAAGAAACTAAATGTACAACACCACTGAATTCATTGACATCTGCTTTTTTTCTTCCCATATCATAAATTCTAATTTTTGGATCAGGTACACCTCTACAATATCTACTCTTAGGGTAGGGTTTGTTCTTACAGTATCTATAGCACCTTGCTGGTCTTCTTCCCATCTATAAAAAATAGTTTTTTTTTTTTTTTATATGTATATATTGAAAGGTTTGCGATTTCTATGTAAAACAAAATTAATATATACTTCATCACATAATAGTTGTATAATATAAATTTATTTTTGGAGTAAGCATATAGCCATATAATACATGGGCCTTTGCCTTTCCTCTTAATTTATTATACATAAAATAAAAGCTATGCTTAAATTATGTCATATTAAAAACTAGCTTTGTAAATAAGCACATATATATATGAGAATAATATTTATAAAGCTAGTTTTTAATAAGGCTAATAGTTGAAAGTATTATTAAAAAAATTATGTAAATCAGTATATTATGTATTATATTTAAAATGTATAATATTTATATATATTTATTTTATAAACCTTACCTTGTTCTTTTATTAAATTTGTATTATTTATTAGTAAGTTGTTAATAATAGTTTTTTATTTTCCTTTTGGATAAAGTAATAACTTTAAATATTTATTTTAAATATATTTTATTATATTTTAAATAATTTATTCCGCCAAATTGTAAAATAAAAATAAGCAAAAAAAAATAAAGTTAAGCCGGTGGGAAAATATATGCATATATTATAAGTATTAAGTATATAAAAAAGCTGTAAACATATTAGCAAATATTAAGCAAGAATATGCAAAATTTGGCATAATTTATTTAATAAATAAACATATTTAAACATGTTAGTTGAAGCGGTACATATATATGTAAATAATTTCTACAATAGCATGTGCTTATTCCCTACTATCTTATTATATTGCATAGTAAGTAGCATAATAAATAGTTTGTGAGCGTGAGCCTACCCCCTTAAAATTGTATAGGTAAAAATAGCGGAAATGTTTATACTTATATTAATGCCAAATAAAAAATACTAACATATTATATGGCACTATATATATAATATAATATTTTTTTCCCATTTAAAAAATAATAATAAAAAAAAATGGAGCTTTCAAATGGTACAAAAAACTGGAAAATTATAAAAACCTTAATCCATATCATAATATATAATATATTCTATATTTATTTAAAAAAAATATATTCCTTTTTAAGAATAAATAATATTATTTATTTTACAATTTTTTATAAAAATATATTATATTTTTGTTTGTTTTAAATAATTAAAAAAAAATACATAGGGTCACCCCTTTATCCTCCCATACTTACACTCAACATAATGCCATATTTGATGTAAACGTTTTATATGTTTGATAAATATGGAATTATTTACAATATATTTATAATAAGGAAAAAAATAAATATATTTTTATACTATATACCAATTATAATAAATAAAGGATTGTTATAAAAAAAAAATAAAATAATATTTTGCTTGTATTGTATATAGAGAAATATCACAGAACAATGATAAGGAATGCAAACAACTATAAATTTAAAAATAGAAAAAAAAAACATATTATACATTCTTTAACTTTTTTTATAATATTGAGTTTGATTATAATTATTTGATATGGTCAATGAATTATGGATTATAATTTTATACCATTTTAAATATTGTTCTTAGTTTTATGTTTGTAATAATAAGTGTGAGGATTTATGCCTACATATTATACGGTTTTGAAATATAAAATAATGGAAATACATTATTTTGTGAATTTGCCAACGAGTTTAAATTACTAACTTAGTGTGACAAGGTTGTGTAATTATATTATAAAAGAAATTAAAATTGTTTTTAAAAAATTGTAAAAAAAAAAAAAAAAGACATTATAAGTGTTAAGTTTAAATATAACAAACTAATTCGATCTTTATTTGTTTTCCTTTTTCACAAAATAAAAATTATTATATTATTGGAGAGATAAGACAATTATTTTTTTTTTTTTTTAATATACATTAAATGGTATATTATATATTATGAAAAAATTTAAAACGTCCCAAAATATGTATACTTAGTAAATAAACATTTTTTATTTCCTTCAATTATTATTTTTGTATTTTTTGTGTGCTCCCTTAAGTGAAAAATGATAAGTTTATAAATGGATTGAAAAATAATACCTTTTAAAAGTATATTAATATTTATATCGTTTACTTATGATACTTATATATTTATAATGCTTAGATTAATTTTGGAATTTTTATTATGTAGCATATTTTTGTTAGTATATAAATAAATTATATGATCAACCAAGTGATAAATAAAAATAATATGATGAAAAATATAAAGACAGCATAATAAATGAAATAAAATTCTTATATATCATTTTTTATGTTTTTCAAATTAAGTAATGATATGTTTTAATGACATGTTTTAATGATAAAACAAATTTAATGTAATTCCTCTATGTAGTATCATATGCAACTATTAAAATGTACATGCAAAGGTAAACTACACGAGTGCATATTTGATTTTAAAAAAATTTGTAAAGACACAAAAAAAGAATATATATAATTTATATAAAATTGAATGAGAGAATTATGCTGCACTTTAATAAAATTGATTGATAAATATGTTTTACATAAAATAATTTGTTTGTTTGTTTGTTTTTATGACAACATGTCCATATTTGAATAATGAATGTATGCCTATTTATATGTATATATACAAGTTAAGTATTATATAATTGTGGATTGGGCGTATGTATTATGCATTTTTATATATTGTTTAATTTGTTTTGTTCAATTGTTTAGTATATTGCTATTATTATTAGTTTTAAATTCAATTGGTAGAATAATAGTGTAAATTTGAATTATTTTTTCAACAATTTTTTATTTATAGAAAAAATTGAGCTAACGTTAAATGCATTAGTAGTAATACATACATTTATTTTTATGCAATATAAAAAATGCTATATTTTTGCAAATATAAAAATGTACAAAATTTACATAATAACATAAAAATAGCGTTTAAAAAGTACATAAAAAATGATATAAATATATTATATATGTACATTTATATATATATATATTTATTTATTATACGTACATATGCATGCTAACTATAATTAAAACTGCAATAATTTTTGTAATGAATCAAAGTTTTTTTTAACGCGTTTTGTATAATATTTTTTTTTTCCTTTTTATTTTTATTTATTATTTTTCATTTTTTTTTGGTTTTCTTTTTTAATTTTTTTTTCTTTTTTTTTGTAAAAATGATAAATATAAATTTATAGGTGTATTGGTATGTATATAAATACAATATAGCGTCAAACTTTATGTACTATATATATATATAACGTTAATTTATTTTACATATTATATAGTATATATAAAACAGTTTAATGTATATATATGTATTTATATGATAGCGCCTAAGTTTCAAATTTTTTGGTTAGTAATATTATTATATATATGTTGAAGTAATTATTATTTTTGTTTTATTATATTTTCACTTGCTCATACTATTTGATTGCTTCCTACATAGTCAGTGATAGATACCCATTTTCATTTTCTACAATACTAGCGCGGATTATTTATTTAATTTTTTTTATAATAAACATCAAACTCGCAGTTTGTCAGTACGTTTTACTACATATACCATATGTCAAACTGGGAGTACTGAAAAGAACTAGTGCTGGCTAATGACATTATATAGTAAATAACTTAGGAAGTGTCATCAATAAAAATATAAGCTAGATAAACATTCCTAGCATCGTTGAAGACAAAATTGTTAGTAATTTTTTTGAACAAAAACAAACGAGCACAATGTCGGCAATGTCAGTAAAAGTCGATAACAGATATATAATAAAGAAAAAAGAAAATAATAATAATTCATGTGATAATTTAAATGTAGATATAAATCATATAATTAAAGATATATATGGTTTTAATCATAGTAGAAAAAGAAGTGCCCATTTTATTATCGATGATACAATAAATAATAACAATCATGATGTAATAAATAATTTATATAAAAAAATAAAAATTCAAGACTACAATAATAATGTAATAAAAAATGAATCAGCTGATAATAAATCAGAGTATGATGATTCAATTTCTACAATATTTGATATACATGAAGAAAGTAAAAATGATATAAATAATAATAAAACAAGTCCTAGTCCCAATAGTAACACACATAGTGATAATTATAATTATTCAAAACCAGAGTTAAATAGAAAAAGTATAAAGAATAGTCGTAATATTATTGATAATAGTGATAATAAAAAGAGACAATGTAATGGTTATACACATAGTTTTACTAATGAACAAGCTGAAAATAATATATCCAAAAAATTTGAAATACTTATTGATAATGTTCTAGAAAGAATATCAACATGCAACGAAATTAATCAAGCAAAAAAAATTATGATACCTATGATTAGTAATTTTATACAAAATAATTTTCAGACTAAAGAAAATTCAGAAGAAAGTGAAAAAATAAATAAAATTGAAAATAATGTTTTACAAAAAGAAAAAAAAGTTTTAATAAATGCAGTAAAAACACAATATCAAAAAATTATAAATTTACAAAAAGTTGTTGATAATCAAAAAATGGAATTAAAAAAAAAAAATGATGAATTAAATAAAATAAAAGCTAAAGTTCATGAATATTTTTATGATTTAAATAATCCAAACAAAAGAGTTTTCAACATTTTAACTCCCGATGTCTATTAATCATAGTATACTACAACCATCGGTAGCAGTAATAGAATTGAACTTTATTTGTGATTAATAAATTTTTTTTTTTTAAAAAAAACCTATTTTTGTGCCAAAGCAAGAGCAATAGGCCATATACTCATAATATAATGAGGATTTTGATGATTTAATATTTAGCACATTTATTTTTTTTTTATGATATTATAAAATTTTATTATTGTAGTTTTTCTATATATATATGTGTGTGTACATACGTTGCATATGCTTATAATTATTTTCTAATTTTTCCATGTATAAAAAATAAAATTTACGCAAACTTTGTCAATCTATTATAAAAAAAACTCACATATTAACACTTTGCATAATTATTAAATATTACAATTATTTCCCCTTCTCAAAAAACTTTGAACCAAAGAATGGCAAAAATACGATTGCCCTCATTTTGAGACTGCTTAAAAGTTTATACTAAAAAAATTTCTTAAACTGTTTGTCTTAAAATTGTTATAAAATAATTATGAAAAAAAAAAAAAAATGTATACGAAAAATGTTAAGAAATAAAAATGGTACTACAATGTAACAGTCATGAAACAAACTTAAAAATTGTCAAAAAATCCAAAAGGGAAAGAAAAGTAAAAAAGAAAAAGGGGGGAAAGGGGGACCCCCCCCCCCTTAAGATGCATATAATAAAAGGTTTGTCTTTTTTTGTCAAAAATAAAAACAATTCTTGTTCAATTTATCGCACCTTCTTACTAGCTAGTAACATGGTAAGCTCAATATTTTTTCGTTTTCTTTTTATTCCTTTTTCCATTTTATATTTAGAAATATAAGCTATTGCAAAATCATGTTGTTTTTTAAGTTCTTGTAAATTTATCGGTATATTAATTAAAGGATTAAATCCAAAGGTTATATTATTTTCATTATTTCTTTCTAAGCCGCTAACATTATTAGAGTAAGCATTTCCAGACAAATTATTTAAATAGGATAGTGAATTATAATTTTCATCACTATTTCCTATTTTGACTTCATTTATATTTGCAATAAAATTTTGATCATTTACTTTTGTATTAAACATTTTATGAGATAGCATAGGATTGGAATTGCTAAGAAATTCTTTATTTATAATGTTGGAGGTATTGTCTATTTTGTTTACATTTTCTCGAAACATTTTTCCATTTTGTTCTTGGTTTGTTTTATCAAGTGTATTTTCAGCTGTTTCTTTTTTTAAAATTGTATCAATCACATTTTTAATATTTGTATTAATAATTAATTCATTAGTTTCAACATATTTATGACAGTTTGGACATTTTATAGATTGAACAGAAGAATAATCATTTTTATTTTTCTTATTATATATAAATATACAAGGTTTACAATATGTTTCACCACAACAATGTAATGTAACAGGAGATGTATATAATTTTTTACATAATAAACATTTATATATATTTGAAATTTTATCAGATTCATTATTTACATTATTTATAGGATTATTATTTGATCCGTATCTGTTTGTACTATGTTCAATATTATTTACATTATTAATATTATTATTTTCATCTTTGTTTTTATCGTTCACTCCTAAGTATATATTTAATTTATCGTCGACACTTCTGTATAAATATGCACTACCACTTACTTCTTCAACATTTTTTAATATACCATAACTACCATCTTTTAATATATATATTTGATCATATTTATAAATATCTTCTGCACTTATTTTTGTCAAAAAATTCGCTGGAATTCCAGTCGGAACTTTTATTTTTTTATTATTATTAAATGCACTCATTGTACAGTTTTTTATACTATGCCCTTTTTTTCCACACATATGACATATATAATCTGGATGTACATATTCATTGGTTGGTTCGGAAGTTTGATAAGTATTATTATTTCCATAACTATTATTTGACCAATGTTGGGTTTTATTTTTATCATATTTGTTATATCCTTCATTGTTGTTTAGTCTTTGACGATTTAACCCGCCAGCAACTGATCCATGATCCGATTTATTAAAATTATATGCATTGTTATTCATGGGATTGTATGTAGATCCTGGTATTCCCTTTTGAATACCAGTGCCTTTTTTTATATTCGGAGAATTTGATATTCTTTTTAATTTATATTGATATAAATTAGGATTGATTTTATCTTTTTTGTAATAATTCATTCGACCTCTATATCCTGAATTATATACATTATTACTTTCCATAATTTCTTGAATTTTCATATCTTCATCATCATTATTTTTTTCACTAGAACCATAGCTATTTCTGTTATAAACATTCCATGGCTTGTTACGAGAATTAATTGGTGGAGTAGATGTAGGGGAAGGAACGGTATTATTATCATACCTTTGCGAGTATTTATTATTTTTTGGCTGACCATTTTGATCATATATATGTGATCTATCATTAATATTATTATTTATAGGACTTACATTTTTATTTTTTTCCAAATATGTTTTGTTACTATTTTGTAATAAATCTCTTGCAACACCAATACTAGTTCGTTGAACTTCAATAAACATTTGATTATATATACTTTCATATTCATTTAAAACTCTATTATTATGATATAAAAGAATATCTAAACTATTTTGTAAATTTAAATTGGCTACTTCTAATATTTTATTTTTTATTGTGCTATAACTACATGGTAATGATATCCTTAGTATGTTAGTACGTCCCTTACTTCCCTTAAAATTCCAGTATATAAATGTGTCAATCATTTTGTTTAAACGGTTTTATTTAATTGTTATTTTATTTTCCGCTCCGTTTGGTGCGTTAAATAGCCCTATATGACGGACTTTGAAATATTTCGGGGCTCATATATGCACATATATCAGTTTGTAAGCTAAAAAAAAGAGACTGGTTTATAACTTTTTGTGATATACTATAGTACCCTATCCTTTTGTATATTGTCTACAAAACGATCACCTGTATTTATGTCTCACTATAATTAAAATTTCAAGTTAATACTGAATACGGATTGCATTACAAAATTTGGTGTAACAAATGTACACACATATATATGCTTGTGTATTAGCTAAAAATACATAAAATGGTTAATTATCACAATAATATAACAAGATAATATGTATATACATGCATAGGTGTATACAAATTTTTATAAATAGGGTTTAATTCATAGAATTAAAAATATTAAAATCACTAAATATGCAAAATAATGAATAGACAAACAAAAACACCATTCCCGAATTTTATACCCTTACATATTCCTTAAAATGTATTTTGTATTAGTTTTTCTGAATATTTTTATTTATTTTAAAAAAATATATAAATTGGCATTATTTATTTCGTTTGTATATGTGTAGTGTTAATCTTCTTTTGCGTATCCTTTTTAAAAATACAATTTTGCATTGAAAAAGTTAAACATTTTTCATTTTAATTTTCTATTATACATATTTCATTAAATGTCGGGGTCAATCCTGTAATCTATTTTATTGTTACTATTGCAATATTATTAAATAATTTTTTGTATTTAATATATGGGAAGAATGCTAAAGAGTGTAATGAGCCATCAGTATTCATATCTATATATGTAGATACGTGTTTGTATTTATTTTTATCTTTTACTTGTAGAAAAATGATGTGGGTTTTTTTTAAAAAAAAAAAATTCCTTCTTATATATAAAAAAGGAAAATGTGTAAACAAAAAAACTGGTGAACACGAACTAATAATAAAAAAAATTAAAATCAATTATTTCGTATATATTGTATAAACCTATAAACTATATATACAAATTGGATATGTTTTAAATAAACGAAATTTTGTTTTCACTTTTCTTTTAAACATTTAATTAAAATACACTCTACGATTTATTCATAACTTTGAAATGTGTTTATAATAATATTAAAAATTATACAATTATTTTCTTGGCTTTTTTCCGCTTTATCCTCCTAAATCTTACTATTATTAGAAGGTTAATGTGTGTGTATACATAAATATGATATATATATATATATATATATATATTGTGTATTCGTGGGTTATGAAAAATTATAGATATTCTTTATCTCGTTCAAAATTTATATATTCATAAACCCAAATGCTTAATTATATATGGCTTTAATAAACAAACTCCTAGAAAAAGTGGCAAAAAAAAACGTCTTTCATATTAATTCATCTGAAAGTATATCAACGATTGTCCTTCATAATATACTTATCAAAACAAAAAGTGCTAAATGTGTCTTCTCAATATCACAAAAAGAATCTTAAACCTATAAAAATATAAAAAATAATAGAATGGGGATGTGATAAATAAAATTGAATATCCTTTTTTGCTATATGCTACAGTTGTAGGTCTACGGGGTTGGCTTATATATGCACACAATGTATACAATACACATATATATGTGCATACCTTTTGTTATTGCTAAGTAGAATACTCAATCGCAATAAACCAAAAAGGGAAAAAGAAATGAAGAGGACACACAGCACATTATATATTTTATTTGCTCACGAACGAAATATATTTTACTCATATAAATAGAAAGGAAAGCTAAAAAAGGGAATAAAATAGAGGAAATATAATACCGCGTGAATAAAAATTTCCTCAAATTCACCTAAAAATATATTATGGCTTTTTTTAATTTTTTGAATATATATATAAAGAATGTTTTGTGCCCTTTTCAAAATTAATTAAAGATTATTTAATTTAAGAAAAAATGCTTCATTAATATTTAAAATATGCATGTTTAATATTAATGATAATAAATATTAAAAAAAAATGAAATTTAAAAACTTAAGAATATATAAATAAATGAAATTATACATAATTAAAACATAAAAATATAAAATCATCTGAACTGAAATATTTTTAGGGACAAATATTCCTATTTGTTATTAACAATACATATATTGATCATATTAAAAATATATTGTATATAAAAATATATAATATAATAAATTTATTTTGAGAAAACGCATATAAAAATATGAACAAGTCAGAATTTTCTTTGCGCATAATAGCTAATAAAAAAAAATAGCGTTTATAAAAAAAAACTATTATTTTCAAGAAGGAAGGATTAAATATATAATTTCATTGGGCTTATAAATATAAAAAAAAAATTTTTAATTTATTCAAAACAAATACCCAAATAATATCACTAAATGAATAACAATAAATAGTTTTTTTATTTTGTATAGGATTTAAGGCCTTTCTGTAAGTCATTTTTTTTTTTTTTGCATACTCAAACATAGGTATGGTATGCCTATATAATTAAAAAAATAATTTTAGGGTATATTTAATAAAGAGGTGACAAGAAACGTATAATAACTATATAATGAGTAATATTATTTTTTAAAATTATTCTACAATTATTAAAAAGGAGGAAATATATTTAACCTTTTTCTTATTTAATAAAAAGTTATGGAATAATATATCACATACAATGTATTTAAAGAAAGTTCGATATATTCCCGTCTATTTAATTTGTTTGGTATATTTAGACTGTTTCTTAATACTTTAATATTGAACTAATTTATTAAGGTCTTTTTTAGTTTCCACTTTTGTGAAACAAACTATTTTATTATTTGAAATATAGCCATATAGAAAATTATGCATAAATATCTTTTCCATTACTATTTTAATAATTATGTACAGTTCATACATATTGATATGTATGTGTATGTCTGGTGATATTCACATTGTTATTTTACTAGCTATCACAAATATTATTAATTATGTAATTTAAATAAATAAACGTGTGAGTACAGAAATTAACATACGACTAATTCTTTTTTGTACTTGGCATGTATAATCCTATAGCTCTCTCATCAAACTGATTAATTTAAAAAGGAATTACAACTAATATTATAAAAAAAAAAGTTCAAATTAAATAATAGTAAATAAAACAATAACATACATTTATTAATATAAATGGTATATATGTGTACAACTTTAAAATTGGATATACAATTTATTATTGGGCTTTGGAAATGTTGCATAATTATCGGAAAAGAACATCCTCTTAAAAAATAATTTTAAATATAAAAAAAATAAATAATAATATTGAATTTTTATATAATAGTAGCTAGTGTATGTGTATAATTATTTTATCATAAAAGGCTTTTTAAAAAATAAAAAAAAATATGTGCATTTGATTGTTTCATTATAAAGAAAAATTATATATATAAATGTAACAAATTCCAAAGATTTAATTTCTCCATTTATTATTTTTTTTTTTTAGAACATATGTAATATAACTTTCAGTTTTATTATAATTTCACATAGTACCAAATACAAGAAAATTATAAATATTTTAAGTATTATTTAAGTTACATTTTCTATATTCATATTTGAAAATCAAATAAGATTTTTAATAAATATTAAAAAAAAAAAAAAAAAGGGACAAAGGGAAAATTACGAAATATAACCAAAAATGGAATTAGGGGTATGTATTTTTAGCTAGCATATTTATTATGTACATACATATATATATATTTAGTATAAACTAGATATGTACAAGTAATGAATTCCTATACACATTTTATATGGGGAATTGTATGGGGTTATATTTTTACATATTATATATGTCCACATTTTTAATGATATATATTTACTATGATTAATTATTTCGATCGATGGATAGCATATTTAATAACATTTTACCAAATAAGACAGTAATATAAAATTTGACTTAAATATTTTTTTGGCTTGTTAGAAAATATACCTAGAAATAAATGCAGGAAAATGCATATATGATGGAAATATTGTAAAACCGGATAGTAGGAAAGGGAAGTTAGTTCTTTATAAGGTAATAAAAATAGCCATAATTTAGTTTGCATATTTTATTTAACTCTTTTGAACGAGTTACATTTTTTGAGGACCCACAATTTATATTCGATCTATTTTATAATAATTTTGTTTTTTTAAAAAAAATAGATATGTGACAATCTTTACAACTTCCAATGGATTAGTCGAGAAACTAATAAAATAGAGGTAGACAAAAAAGGTGTAATATTATCAGTCAATAAAAATTTTTATGGAGACATTGTATAAATGGTTTTATTTTGCTCGTTTTAGGACAATATAATATTAACAAAAAACATATCATTGGAAAGAGTTCAAGCATGTAAAACCGGAAGGGTTTATTTATTAAGAAACAAATTGAAAGGTTAGAAAAATATGCTAATAATTATACTACACTTTTTATAACCTTTTAAAAGGTCTTCTTTCAAAATACGTGTTTAATGAGTTTTTGTCAAATATATATTTCGTTTTTCATAAATCCTTAGGAGAGGTTTTATTTTATTGGATGCAAGATTCTGATGAGTCAAAGGATGAAGTAAATAAAAAAAAATTATAAATTAAATTTGAATAATATGAAGTGGTGAAATATATTTTCTCTATCTCTTATTATTAGGAATTTGTTGATAAATTTAACTCCATCATAGCAAACGATTTAGGAAGCGGTACGAAAATTTATTCTGATTTTTATTTTGAACATAATTGCATAAGAGGTGGCAAAGGGATGTGGCATTATTGAAACATCTCAATTTAATGCAGTTGTGAAGTTTGAAAATGCATATATATATACATATGGAATTACATTTTTCTGAATATTAAAATACAGATACGGGAGTAAGAAGGAGATATAACAAAAACAATATTCCTGGGTTATCCGATTTAATGTTTTCTCAAGGAGAATATGAAATGAATCCAAATTCAAAAAAAAGTAAAATTAGAAAGAAAAAAAAAATAACAAAAAGTAGACATAAACGATATTTTATGAAATGAATATATAAAAAAATTATATTTTTTGTTTTTTAAAAATTCAGATGTTTCATTTAAAGATTTATTTGTGGGTGAGTACATGTCTAAGTTGTTGGAAATACCAGAAGCTTACGAGGAATTAAAAAAGTTAGTTCTCAAAAAAATGCACACATAATATATAAAAAATGTTTAGCAATTGTCGAATTATTCCAAATATTACATTTAAAAAATAACCATTTAAAAAATAACCATTTAAAAAATATCCATTTAAAAAATATCCATTTAAAAAATATCCATTTAAAAAATAATCATTTAAAAAATACTCATTAAAAAATATTAATTTTATTATCACTTTGCAACATTGTTAATCTACGTTTGCAGACATATGCCTAGTGGATATCAAACTAAATATGATATAGAAAGTTTGATTAATAGTAGAATGTTAAACTCTAATTTGAATTGTCTAGATTTATCTATTCAAACTCAGTTAAATTTTATATTAATATCTTTAAGTAAGCAAAGTTTCATTTAATGTACCAAATGGTATATCCAATGTTGGGAATGCATATAGAATGGTCATATTGTTCATGTCATTTAAAAGGGCAGACTATATAATATGCAAGCAAATGTGTGTGTGTTTTTTTTTTATTTTGCTGGTTATCCATCATAGGTGGATAATGCCACCATTTACATACTACTTATTATTTATTAATTCCTTTTTTTTTCTTTCTTTTCAATTCCGTTTTAGATTTGCCTCCACACGAAGGACCAGTAAACAATCGTAAGAAAAATAAATTAAAAATGCTATTTTAAAATTATATTATTATTTTTTTTTAATAAAAAGTTAATATTATTACATATATAAGTGTGCATATACAACTATACATATTATGCATTGTTAATATAAACAGCACTGGAATATATTGTCGAGGAACTGGAAAAAAAATATAATAAAGAAGATAGTAATTAAGCCATGTATATATGCGTACATATGCAAATATTTGTATATCCCAGAATTCATAATTTAAAACAAAAACATTATATCTTCTTTTCTTTATTTTAAAATGAATGAAAGTCACGGTAAAAAATTGAGGAGAAGATTGGAAAAATATAAAAGTAGAGAAATTGTAAAATGAATAAAAAGAAATATAAAATAAGTAAGACAAATAACAATTATTAATAAAATATTATTTTGATAATAAATGTGAGACTATCCCAATAATATAAAGAATGGCAGAAAAAATGACACCCTTGTTAGCATTCCCTTCCTCAATATTTTTCTGCAATGTGAAAAATTTGGAAATTTTTGAAAAATGTATAACTATTATAAAAAACAGACATAGGCACAAAATATGCATTTATAGCAAAACAAATTTGGATAAAAAGCAAAATCTTATACAAAGTGTACATGCTTTTACTACCCATGTTTACTATGTTATATATATATATATATATATATATATATATATATTTTTTTTTCAACACGTTTAAAGACATATTTTCTTAAATTATTGTTACCTCTTTTTCATTTTTCGCAAGGATATTTGAAACATACAAATGAGACCAATCAAATCGACGGCATAATTCTTTTTTTGGAATTTGTAAGTCGATATCTTCTTCATTTGTTTCTACAATAGGATGTAACAATTGATAAAATATATCATCTTTATCACATTTTTTATCATGAATTTGGTTAACTTTTAATTCTTGAACATTCTCTATATATGTATGTTCTTCTTTTGGTCTCCATGAAAAATTACTATGTCGGTCTACTTTACCTGTATGTTCATAAAAAAAAGAAAAAAAAATATGACCATGCAAGGAAAATTATAAAATGTGTGTGTGCAAAAATATGTTTAATTGAATGAGAAAATGGAAAAAAAAAACTTACCGTCAATGAGTTTAGCACAAAAAAGAACAGCATCATTGTAATTTTTAAGTACTTTAATATTTTTTTCAAAAATATATTCACAAAATGTTACTGCATATGTATTCATATCTTCCTCGATCAAATAAAGATCTATAAATAATATGACATTCATAAATAAAGGAACAAGTGATTTTATTGCTTTAATTCTTTCAAAAGGAGTAAAGCGATTAAAGATTGGCCAAAAGGCTAGAAATTCTGTGCTTTCACTACTAAATCTAAGTATTAATTCTAAACAAAAATTTAATGTTATATATAAACAAATTAAAATTCGATATTGTTCATTATCCTTTCCATATGAATATAAGAAACCAAATATAAATGAAATAGCAAACTGAAAAATTGCTATAATTATTATTTCGACATAAAAAAAGCTTGTTATTTCACTACCCTGAAAATCTCCAAATCGATCATAATTATATTTTTTTTTGTCATTAGATAATATTTCATATGCTTCTCTTATTTTAGTAAACTTATCAAATGCGTCTGGTTCTTTACTTTTATCAGGATGGTATATACGTGATAATTTTCGAAAAGATTGTCGTATTTCTGTTTTGGTTGCATATGTACTTACATTTAAAATTTCATAAGCATTTTGTTCTGTTTTTTGAAGTTCATATATAGCTACAGAAAATAGTATAAATAAAGCTATGAATACACCATATTCTCTTTTTCCTTTATTCCAAGGTCGATTGGGTCCGATAAGCCATTTTGTTAATGGTGCAATAATTATCATATAAATAATCATATCCTCCATTTTGTCCTATTTGTTTATTATATTAATTAGTTTGATAATTATTATTGGTTCTTTTTTTTATTTTTTGAAATTTTTATTACTCGATATGAATATATAGATATACAAATGTGGACATAAAAGAAAATTATGTTTAAGTATATAATAAAAGAAGACAACTTGATTTTTGAAAATAAATTTAAATTCTTTTTTGGGGCTTCATTGCATTATTTGTATAAATATATATCTACCATATGTGCGTACTATACATGCAGATATATATTTGCAAACATATTATCTTCAAGATCATGAGATACTTTCGAGCTTGCTCGGCTATTTACGCAAGTATTCCCCAATACATTTATTAAATTTACAAATAAATATATATGGGCATTTATGAAAATATGGCATTATATCTATACACACATATGCATGCTACCATTTCGGTATACCAAGATAAATGCCTTACATATATACCCCCTATTTTCAAAAAATATGATATGATAATTTTATATATGCAACATATACGCATATATCTATTTATTCATGTAAGCAGATATATGTATATGTGGTGCCAAATAATATAACTAGGTATTATTTGATTAATATATGCATACTCTAAAAAGTATTTTTTTAAAATATAAACAACGCAATATAAAAGTAAATATATTTATACATGCGCATATATTATGTACATATATATTAGTAAAGTATTAGTAACATTTCAGATTTAATATATTATTATAAAGCCAAAAAAAATATTAACAAAAACCAGTGTTAGTTTAAAAACACATTTTTATATTTTTCTTCTTCGGCTTTCTTTATTTTGTGTTTTCCTTCTGTTCTTTTATTTACTTAATTTTACTTGAATTCAATAAAAAGTTCAAGAGAAGGAAATTTACATAAACATGTTTTTTTGTTTGAAAAATAATTATAATGATATAAAATATTATCTTACAAAACCCTATAAATTAATGTTACATTTTTTTATCTTTAAAATTGTATTTTTCAGTGTAACATTAAAAAAATTGTTTAAAAAAAAGGTGAAAAAAAATAGTGAGGGTCACGAAATATTTATATTGAAAATATATGTGCAGTATACACTACAAGTAATAGTGATATATTAAAATATGTAAAAATACATAAAAAAAAAAAATAATAATTACAATAAATAGAAAGTGAAAGAATATGAACAAATAAAACAACAATATAATTATAACAATCATAATATTAAAATGAATAATATTTATATGTACAAATGGCTATATATTGTTTTTGTTTTTATTAAGGTCAACAAAAATTATATATCATACACCATTATGATCAAAGCCTAAAACTGATTGATAATAGGAAAATTTATATGCTATAATAAGTTAAGCAAATAAATAAAGGAAAACAAAAGAAAGCGTTAAACCTTAATGATAGGGAGAAAATATCATACCCTAATTACACAAATTTGAACAAAATAAAAAAGGAACATTTTTCATTTCAATAATTTGTTCTGTTTAAACAATATATAAGGGAATGCTTTAATAGGTGTTTTTTCGTATGCTGACTCTTTTCATTTTAAGGCAACCTTAGAATAATATTTTGTGTGTTGGTAATTATTATATTGGTCTATATTTTTAAGCATTGAGAAAGAATAGTTAGTTTTTTTCTTTATAATTATAAAAGTTTGCATATGCAAAATCATAATATAACAAAAGACTGCAATTATGGGATAGTACACATATAAGATCATGTATACACCCCTCCCAAAAAATAAACAAATAAATAAAATTATTACTTAAAAAAAATTATGATAAAATATGTTCAAATAAAATTTTCAACATATCATTACATAGTATTTATGAAGAAACAAAAGTATATTAAACATAAAATGCAGCATTTTTTGTTCTTTCCAACAATTTTCATAGCATATAGGCCCATTAATAATGAATGCTAATTTTTGATTTTTTCATTTGAATTCGTCGTTTTATAATTTCTTTTATTGGTAAGTTTTTTTCATTTATATCACCTAAACCTGCATTATAATTTGTCCATAAATTTCCAACCTTGGAATAATAATCCATGGGATAAATTTCTCTATATTTTATTGAATTTAATAAAACATATGCTTCATAAACATTTAATAAAGGTTTTATATTATAATTTCCCCAATCTATTGATAATCTTGGGCATCCTATTTGTACAAATACATCAACATTTTTTATTAATTCTAATTTTTGATTAAATATTTCAGACAATAATAAAATAAAGTATAATATATTTTTTTCTTTAATTATGTTGATAAGATTTTTCAAAATATTAACATTTCCTTGTCTACCTAATGTACTTAATATTATGCACACACTTTTACAATTTTTTGATTTATTTATTTCATTTTTTCGTATATTATAAAAAAGCTTATAATCATATTTTTCTTCTGATAAAATTTTATCAAAAGGGTTGTAACGAAAAAAAGTAAAATCGGGGTTATGTATCATTAAACTTTCTAAATGAAATCTACCATCAGCTATAAAAACTATTTTAACATTATTATTTTTTTTTAAAAAAATTCTGCACATGTTAATAATATATAACTCATTTTCTTGTTCAATGTTGACTGTAATTGGCTTTAATTCTGTTGAGGTTGATAAATCTCCTGAATGTTCATAATTTTGTGTGTCATTTTTTTGTTTATTTTCCTCTTTTTTTATGACTTGTTCATATAAAAATTTATACAAATTTGGTGATGTGCAGCCCAATACCTCTCCTTTCGTTAAGGGCAATACTTGAGGTATTGGCAAAAAGGTATCAAAATAATTTTCATTTTTTAATATATTATGTACGCTATGTACAACACAAGAAAATTGTATTGTTCCAAGTAGCAATACAATATCCGTTTTTTTAAAGTTTTTTTTAATTGTTTCAACTAAATGAGTAGAGCTTAATTTTATATCGACAAAAACATAAATACACCTAATTTTTGTTACAGTTAAAGGTACCAAACAAGAATGTCCATAATGTATAATTAAATCACATTTAAGTTTATCACTAGTAAAATCATCAATACAACACCCACCATATGTGACATCCCCTAATATTATTACTTCTTCAACACAATCACAAAAAAAATAAAATATTTCAGAAAGATATAACCCCCATACTAATAAACCTTCAGGTAATTGCAACGCAATATTTTTATATTTTTCTCGTAATATTATATCTATACATTTATAAACTTCAAAATTATAATTTTCAGGAAATGCTTTTTTTATAGCTTTTTCTAATAATTCATTATTTAAAATATATTTCGGAATAGAACAATGGACTTTTTTCTCCTCACTTTTAGGGGCTCTTAGACTTATTTCATTCATTTTTAATTCCTGATAAAATATGACAGTGGAATTTATTTAATGGCGTTTTTCAATTTTGATTATTTCGTAGGAATGGTTTATCTTCTATAAATCCATATAAACTTGATTTGTTTTATTTAATTTTCCCCTTAAAATTTAACAATTTCAGCATTTGATACTTTGTTTTTTTTTTACCGAAGAGGTATATAAAAATAAGTAAACAAATTTGATAACTTTTTAAGGAACTTTTTTTTTAATAAATTTATTCTATCATTTTGTTGTTGGTTATGTATAATATAAACTAAATTTGATAAAAGAATGTTTTACTATAATACTAAAAAAATATTACAAATTCATATGCATAGTTATGACTCCTATATATGATGATATATAAATTGATGTTATTTATGTATACATATATTTAGGAAAAAATCAGAATTTCCATTTTCCATTTATCAATTTGTTTGAAAATTTTTTTTATATAATTTTTTAAGTAGTTTATTTATTTGTAAATTATTTTTTTTTACATTTTAGTATGTATTTATATGTATATGGAAAATTTGTATGGTTTATTTTTATTTTATTTTTTTTCTTAGCCTGTTCATGTATAAGTTTCATATATGGGAGGGTCCCCATTCTACATTTTTGGGTTTTACCCTATATATACCCCCCATTATTTATAGTAATAATATATTTTATTTTTTTCCAATTTTATAATTTGTTTTTGCTTTTGTTCTTGTTCTTATTTGTTTTATTTTATTTTAATTTTTTTCGGTTGTAATATTATTTAATTTAAATAAATTATGTAGAAACTTGTTCTTAAGCATAGATGAAAAGGTTGTAAAATTTGTTAGTGCACATTTTGAAAAAAAATCGAAGAAATAAAAATTGTTATTGCTATTACTATGGTTGTCATTGTAATTAATTTATGTGTATATATTTTTTAGTAACTAAAAAAAAATTATAGAAATATATAAAAGCATACAAAATAAAAAATCATAAAATAATTCACAGTTGTGATTAAGTTAATAATGTTAATTATTTTTTAGAGGTCTCTTTAGAATGACTCAAATCAAATTAATTTTTTTACAACTATATATAATTATATTATGTGTGTAATTGTATAAAGAACTTAAATGGGTGTATATTAAAATAAACAATTTTTTTCTATTTTTTTTAATTACAACCAATTTTATAAAAAAGGAGAGAAAAAAAAAATATAACTTACTAATAATAATTTTCAATGGCATTCACACCTATACAAACAATTATATTTTAGTCATTTAAATTTTTGTAAACATATAAATGGAAAATAGGTATTGCTTTATTTCTCTATAAAAATTCAATGATAGACTATAACATTAAAATATGTTCTTATGCATAAAAAAAATAAATATACATATATATATACACATTTATAATTTTTTCCCCCTTCACAAAGTAGAGAATTATCGTTTGAGAAACACCAACTAATTAATAAGCCCCCATGTTGTAACCAGAATGGAGAAAAGAAATATTTATTAGCAAATGGTTAGTGCATATTAAAATATTATCATAAAATAGTTTATAGTTATGTATGTATGTATGAATATACATAGACAATTTATAATAGTAGTTGTCCGTTTTTTGGCCATATATTTTCTTTTATTTTTTCAAAGAACCTAATGACAGTAAAAACGGGGATATTTTTTCAGACTGCCTCAAAGTTGCTGAGGATATAAAAAAAAAAATAATATCTGAACGTAAAACAAAAATGAACAATAAAATTGTTGAGAAATTTGAATTTCATTATGAAAATATGTTATAGTGTATGTGTGTGAACATGTCAGGGAGTATTGTTTTTTCCCCAAAATATGTAGCGGTTATATATTCACTTAATTTATATTATAAAATTATATAGAACCTCATTATTTTTTACTTTACAAAATTCTTACAGAGTTTGATGCAATTATTTTTCTCTATTCAAAAATATTAAAAGAAAATAAAAGAAAAAAATGCGCATCCAAAGGTTTGATCATAAAAAAAATACTAAACATTTTGATGTCTAACAAATTTTATACCCCCTAATTAGATAAATCATTATTAATTATTTTTTTTTTAGAAATCGATGAAAAAGTAGAAGAAGCAATTAATACAGCCCTTGAGATATATTCATTAATTGTAATGACTTAAATGTGTAAACTCTTTTCTTCTTATTTTTTTTTTGTTATATATTTTTATATGTCTGTTTTATTTTTTTGTTTTCAGGAGGGCAATAATGAGAAAACGAAAAAAATATATTTAAAAAAAATATCATCGATTTGTGATATATTATACAATTTATTAGTTGAATATACTAAGAATGATAATAGTGAACAACTAAAGGATGAGATAAAAAATCATGAGCCTGATCAAAAAGAAGAAACTTTAAAAGATAGTTGCAAAGAAGAGAGTGGGAGCGTCACTCCCGAAAATTTGGAACAGGTATGAAAGAAACATTTATCAATATTTAGTAAGATTTAGCAATGTTTAGCAATATTTAGCAACGTTTAGCAGCATTTATGGCTTCTAAACATGGAATAGTAAAATGTCCACATATATATGAATGTATAAAATATTTTCATTTTATTAACATACACATATTTACATTATTTCATTTTTCTATTTAAAAATTTCTAAAGATTTCAGAGGAAGATAAATCCAAAAGCAAGACAGAAAAAAACAATGGTAATAAATATTTTCAAAATCGAAAAGGTGTTATGTTTTCTACCTATTTAGAAATATGCATATGTACATAGTCATATTTGTGGGCTTGTTGATAATTACTAATTGTTCTTAAAATGTTTCTATATATATGTTGTATCTTCTTTGATGAGTTTTCACTATTTTTTTTTCAAATTGCTTGGGTTATATTCTATAGGTAAGATGAAAGAAAGGAATAAGGTAGATGGGGTAGAAGAAATAAACAAAATTATGTCACCTTTATGTAATAATATTAAAAAAGAGAGAAAAAAAAAGGAATACTTATATAGTGATTTTTCACGACGCACCAATTTATTATGTCTATATGGTGCAAGTGAATTAAATGAAAAATATATTTACAATCCTTATAAAAAAATGAAAAGTTTTAAATTTTACAAAAATATTGATAAAAATTTAAGAATAAATAAAAGAAATGAACTAATTGAAAGGTTTGAAAATATTATGAAAAATAAAGAGAAAATTATAACGTCTCAATCTGAAAAAAAGATAAATAAACCTATCGATTTAAAAAAATTATTATTAAAAAGTAGAAAGAGTGTTACTAAATTTGAGTTGGACAAATATGGGGATATAAAAACTGTTACTGAATTTTTTCAAAAATATCAAGACAAAAAAAATATTATAACTTATGATGGATATGATAACAACTTTTTGATAAATAAAAAATTATCAAATATAGATGAATTAAAAAAGGGAAAAAAAACATTATCAGAAAAATTTGGGGTCTATACTATGCAACGAAATAAAACTGACTGCTCAACTTTTAGTACTAACATATGTACAAATGAAAATGAAAAAATTGAAATAATTGAAAGTACTACTCAAGATAGTAGTGAGAATGGAGAATATGTTTATCCCGAAAAAGATAGACACAAAGACAATTTAGATTTTTATATGCAATATATGAATGACATTAAATTTGTTAATTATTATGATGAAGATGAAATAATTATGCATATACTCAAAGAGAGTGAGCAAAAAAAAAATAAAAACAAAACTAAATTGGATAGTTCAAATAATAAAATATTACAACATAATCATGTACCTTCACGTAAATATGGTGGGGGAGTATATGAAGATTCAAACAAAAATAAATTAAATTATTCTTTCCAAAAAAATGTAGATATCGACTCAGAATTTGATATGAATAAATATGAGGTATTAAGTAGGATATATAATTTGAATAAAAACAAAAAAGATTCCATAATAAAATTAGACGAAGAAAAATATCCTCCAAAAAATAATGCATTACAAAATAATGAAAACAAACAAATGGATCATATAAAAATGTTAAGACCAATTTATAATGACAAAAATAAATGCTATCAAAAAATATGTGAATGTGGAACGAACCAAATTTCTAGTATCTTCCTCTTAAACTGCATTGAGAAAAAAGCCGAGGAAAATGAGGAAAAACCCGAGGAAAAGGCTGAGGAAAATTTAGAGCCCATCTCAGTACATAAAAGAATGATAAAGAAGAAAACAGAACCCATTTTGGAAAAAATAAAATATCAACTGTCCCAATCAGTTCAGTTAGAATCGAAAATAAAACCTGAAGATGATGACAAGATTAGTGATTCTGCCAATTTAGAGCCAGATTTAAAGTCTCAAGGTGGTGACGAGATTAATGAGTCGATCAATTTTGAGTCAAGAATGAAACGTGAAGATGATAATAAAATTAAGATCGAAGAAAAAGAAACAAAGATAAATTGTGAGAGGATGACTTTAGCGGATAAAGATAAACAAACATATTCAATAAGTAAAATAGCATCTATAATTAGCAAAATAAATAAATCAAAGAGCTCGATTTACAATGAAAATGAATCAAATGAAAATGAAACAAATAGAAAAATTGAAGGTTTTATTTTTAATGAAAATTTAAAAGATATAACAATTAAATCGTATAGTATAAATAATAAGAGTTCTAAAAATTGCATAAAATATATTCCAAATCAACAAAAAAATCGATTAAACGATAATAAAATTAGAGATGAAAATAATGAGGAAGATCAAACAGATTTAGTTTTATCAAAGAATGGAACAGATCAAACTTCTAAAGAAGAAGGAGAAAAAAGTAGTGGAAAAAATAAGATAAGTTCATTATCGAATAGTTTAACTGATGATATGAATGAAAATACTTTAACAGATTTAAGTGATTTTATGAAAAGGGAAAGTTCAAATAATGAAGATAACATTAATGAGTCTCTTAGTAGTATGGAAAAAAATTCGAGGGATTTACAAGTTGAAAATGATAATGGATCGTACATAGACAACTATCTAAAAAGTGGATTTTTCTCGAATGTCCATATAATGCTATGTAAAAATTAAAAAATAATATACATGCCATAATATGTGCATTTCTTCAATTATGGTGACAGTATATAGGGTGTGAAGTTATTTTGTTTGTATTTATGATAAGACATAAAGATTTAGTTGAATTATAATTTTAATATTTTTTATAATTTTTAGCGGATACAAATATTATTACCAGGAAATGTAAAATATTTTATGATAGTAAAACAAAAAAATTAGGAATAATGAGAGATAAAAAGGTATTCAAAATTGATGTAAGTAAATTAATGATACAAGAAATACCAAGTTTGGAACCTGACTTAGCAATAATAAAAATAATATTTCCTCAAAATAGTAATAAATTATTAATTGTGGAATCAAATGATTTTTTGGGTTTACAAGCACTTGGTGATAAAATTGGATGGAACCCAGACAATAATGGTAATTCGAAAAATGAAATCATGTTTTTCAAACTATCCATACTTATATAATAACCTTGTTATTACTTACATTTCAATCCTTTTCGACATATTTATTTCTTTTTAATAATTCCTTATATTTTTTTAGATCAAAATGGACTAAAAAATAAAAGGGTAATAAATACAGTCTTTAATTTAGCATTAAGAGAAAAAAGGGAGAAATATTAAGTGTGTATATATTTTTATTTTTTTATTTTTACTTTTTTATGTTTACTTTTATAGAAAGACCAAGAGGGTAACACAGAAGGGATGGATTACAAATTAAACAATCTCAGTAATAAAATTTAGAAAAATATATCTCTCCATTTATTATAATATAAAATATAGAGAATTAGGCAAAAAATGAAAAAAAATATATAAGTGTATATATCTGCATTTTCAAAAGGGAAGATTATGTATCAGTCTTGTACATAATCTATAGTCTTAAAATTTTGAGTATTTTTATTTATTTCATTTTTTAGATAAATTAAAGAAAAAAAGTTTTTTTAAGGAAATATTTTTAAGAAAATTTTTATAAAGATATAGAAAAGAAATAAAGGTAACCTTTGTTAGAGGACAGAAAAAGTGAGTAGTATTATATGCATATTATGAGCAGTTATAAATTAATTTTTTATTTTCCGAAATATAGACACCTTTTAATAGGTGTACAATTTGAGATAGGATTTTTAAAAGAATGTAAATTTGATCGTTTGTTTGTTTTATATATTTTTTATCGTAATATAAATAATTTGTTTGATTTTTTTTTGTAATAATTTTCTCAAAATAGTTAATAAAATTTGTGATTTTTTTTTCGTTTTTATTTAATTTTTTTAAATAATCATTAATATTATTTTTGTCAAGTGTTGTTATTATGATTTGTTCTAACTCTTTTTTCTGAGTTTGTAAAATTTCGTAACTTTTACAAAAATTTTGATTTTTAAAATGGTTAATAAGATAATTCATTTCATTTTTTGAAGTGTTTGTTGTTTTTTCATTTTTATTCTTTTTGCTAACATGTTGATATGTTTTAAATTGTAAAGGAATATTCATGTCTTTATTATAGTTCTTACTTTGTTGGCATTTTTTATGAGCATGTCTGTTTTTTGGGGATAAAAATGGATGAAATAAATTGTATATTCAAAATGTAGGTATTGTAAAATATGTTACATAAATACAGTTTCATTTTTAGGGGACTTTATTTACTTTTCAAAAGTTGGGTATTTGTCTCTTTGTAGAATTTCCTTAATATTTAAGACAATTTTATTTATTTGATTATTATTTAATTTTTTTTTTAAATAATTTTCATGAATCTTGATATAATTATAAATTTTTTTATTTATATGTTTGTTAGTTTTGATAAAGCTTTGTCTACACTCTTGGTCTTTTGGTAAAGTCCACTTTTTATTAGACCCAGGAAAAACAAAATTTCTTCGAGTACATTCTTTTTCCATATTTTTACTTTTGTTTATTCACCATTTAATTTGCTTATTTAAATGGTTTACTACATTTTTAATGTGATAAAAGAAAAAATATTGTCCGATATTATTTTATTTTTTTTAAAACCCTTAAAAATATGTACATGATTTTTTTTATTAACAATTTGGATGCTCCATTTTTATATTTGCTAGTTTGTAACTTAGGGGACAATTTTTATTTTGGGCTTATACAAAAAATTTAAACGAATAAATTCTACACACGCACATGAAAAATAAAAGATCTGTTGTCGTAGCTATTCATTTGAATTTAGTATATTTGTCCATTTCTGAATGTACATATATTAGTTTTCATTTTTTTATCAATTAGGCTTAAATTATGCAATTAGTAATTTGTGTTTTTATACTTTTTTTTAAAAATAAGAAGAAATAGCCATATTTGGAAAATTTTATTGTACTGTTACTTATAATTATCACATTACTTGTTCATACATTTTTTATAATGGTTATCCATTTCGCTAGCTGCAAAAATTGGATATATAGAGAGAGAGAAATAAAACAGGAGAAAAATAAAATTATATTAAACTAAAAAAATAAAACAATTTAATAATTAAAATAAGCTTGTTTTTGATTAGTAAAAATGATGTATCAAATAAATAGAACAAACTTATAATAATAAATTAAAGGAGTTCAAACGACACAAATATGAAATGGGCTCACAGCTAATTAGTAGCACGCCGATTTGATTTTTTATTTTTTTGAATTTTTCAATTTTAGTTCTATACTTTTGAAAAAAAAAAAAAAAATAATAATAATCCAAACTTACGACAATTTTAAATGATATACTTTTGAAAGGGTTTTCCAAAAAATAAAAAGTATATTATATGGTATAGGTAAAATATGGAAAATAGTTTATAAAAAATAAAAATTTGCACACATTTTTCTCCATTATGATATATAAAAATTCAAAGAAAGAGAATACAACATGTGACACATTTTTATATCTCTTATAACCCTGCTATTTTTATTTTTGGTAAAAAAAAAAAAAATGCGAAAGCAATTTTGGCTAGTTGTGTCATGCTATATTATTACAATTATTTGTGATGTAGCATTTTGTATAAGATTTATAGAAAATGAGAAACCAATTTTTGCTTTTAAAAATAAGAAAGAGAATAGAAAAGAGTTAAGTAATATAAAAGTAGGAAAATGGGAGCAGAAAAAAATTCAGCCATTTTTTATTATAAATAAATTAAGGAGTAAAAAATATAATAATTTAAAAAATCGGCTAAGTATGGAACAAACAAATGTAGATGATCATAGGTTGTCGTTGTTAAAAAACTTAGAAGATAAATCGAAAATAATTACACAATCACCTGATTGGAATGAAAAAATGCCATTACTCGAGATAAAAGATTTACATGCAATAGAAATTGAAGGAGGAAAAGAAATACTAAAAGGGATTAACCTAACTATATATTTAGGAGAAAAACATGCAATTATGGGTCGTAATGGGTCAGGTAAATCAACACTTGCTAAAGTAATAGCAGGACATCCATATTTTAAAGTTACAAAAGGATCTATGAAATTTAAAGGTTTAAATTTAGAAGATTTAGCTGTTAATCATAGATCATTGTGTGGTATCTTCTTAGCTTTTCAATACCCAGTTGAATTACCTATGGTAAAAAATAATGAGTTTTTAAGGGCTGCCTTAAATTGCCATCGAAGACAAAATAATGAACCCGAGTTAAGTCCATCTGAATTTGATCTTTTAATGATTGAAGAAATAAAAAAAGTTGGATTAAGTCCTGAATTTTTAGATAGACCCGTTAATTATGGTTTTAGTGGTGGAGAAAAAAAAAGGAATGAAATTTTACAAATGCTAGTTTTAAAACCATCTTTTTGTATTCTTGATGAAACAGATTCAGGACTTGATGTTGATTCATTTAAATTAACATCCGATGTAATTCAAAAATTTTCAAATATAAATAATTCTTTTTTAATAGTTACACATTATAAAAAATTATTAGAATTGCTAAAACCAAATTATATTCATATTATACATCAAGGGAAAATCATAAAAACTGGAGATTACACATTAGTCGATAAAATAGAATCCGATGGATATGCACAATTTCTCGACTAAATGGGGAAAGCAAAATTTATTGCATGTCCATGTTTTATTTAGCTTGTTGTGATTTTTCATTTTTTTTTTATTTCATTTAAATAGGCTTTAACTTTTTATGTGTTTATTTGAAAATGTATAATGTGTGAGGGCCCGTACTTGTACTGGCACAACATTTTGTTTTCAACCTCATATTAGAAAAATGTATTTTTTTAATGTTTGAATTTTTTATATAATAATTATGCAATAATAAGAAATATTTTTTAAAACTTTTTTATGTAATAATTTGAAAAAAAAATATAAATATAATTTATATTCGATATATATTTTAAAATTAGTAACGGTTGCTCATGTTTATGTGATACACCAAAAAAGGTAGCTAAGCATGTGAAATAATATTTTTTTTGTAAACTTGGGACGAAGCAATATTTTTTGCTTATTTTTTTATAAATAAATGTGCTTATATTTTGAAGTTTTTTTTAGTTCTTTAATAAAAAAAAGAAATAATATTTTTATTCTACACTACCAAAAATTAAGTCAATGCAAATATTTCAAAGTAAAAAAATAAGCAGATATAAATAGGGATTGTAAAGAGATATGACCAAGTTGAGAAATACAAAGAGAGAGTAAAACATTTTTTAAGCATACAAAATACACATATGTGAAATTAATTAAGGAAAAAATGAAACATTACTTTTTTATTTCTTCTTATATAGTGTAAATATAAAATTATAAATATATACTTTTGTATATATGCGATATGCATATGAAATATGATAAGCCAAATAGGGAAAAAAAATAATAGAGAATAGGAATAATAATAAAAAATATGTTTTTAAATCATGTAAATAGGAATAATACGATATTTATATTTATTTGCATATTTTTTTATTATACAATTTTTTATCATATATTACAAAATGTGGTATGTAAAAGAGTGAGCAAGCCAAATAATTTTTTTCCTATTGCTAATATAGAACATGGGGGGGATAGTAAATTATTAAAGACATGGAGTAATAGAAAAAAATGGAAAAATGAAAACAAAAAAGGTGAAAGTGTATTATATAATGTAAGCAAAATATCAATGAACAAGTTGGGAAACACTTTCTTCCTATTTAACAACCCGATTAATATTACTACATGTACAAACAGGAGAAAAAAAAATAGCTTTTTAATTTTTAAAAAAAAAAAAGATAAAGGAGATTCAGGAGCAAATGTGAAAAAAAAACCAAAGAAAGTATTTACAGAAGAAGAAATAGAAGAATTAAGAAGGAAAGCCAAAGAAAAGTTGCAACCAAAAAAGGAAGACACTACAACAAGTAAAGGAGGGAAAAGAGGTAAAAAAAAAAAAAGTGATGATACCTCAAAAGATAAAAGTAAAGAAACAGATGAAAATGAAGAACTTGAAAAGAGTGATAAATTAAAAGAAGATGAAATAAAAACAGAAACAATTGAACATATAAAAAGTAGAGATGATTTTGAAAAAATTGTTGGGTCAACAAGTGATATTATAAGTGAAAAGGAAATAGAATATTTACATAAAATAAGTAATAAAGATGATGAATTATTAAATTATGATAAGAGAGAAAAACATATTGAATTAAATTATGAAGATACTATATTTGATGAAGGGAATTATATGCAAAATTATGTAAACAATATAAGTAAATTTCGTTTTGATATATTTAATATAAATAATAAAAATGAATTTGATAGAATAACAAAATATTTAAATTATGAATATATAGAACATATACCTATAGATATACCAACAGATAAAAATTATAACATTGAATTAAAAACATATTTTTATGAAATAGTATGTGATTTGATTAGACAAAATAAAGACAGATTTTGTCATGAAGATATGGAAATAGATAATATTGAGAATGACGAAAAAGAAGAGGATGAAAATGTTTATAAAATTGAAGCAAAAAAAGGTAAAATAAATAATATCGATGAAGAAAGTGATAATAATAAAACATTAAATAATTTTTTAAAAGAAAATAAAAAAGAAAACAGATCGGATGAAAATAAAAATTATGAAATAAGTAGTCAAAATGATAATATAATGAAAATAATAAAACCAACAGATCAAGATATAATGAATAAATATATGTCTATAGATTTATATAATATATTATGTGATATTAAAGAAGAATATGATTATATGTTTAATAATGGTGGACTAGCCAAATTCTCATTTGATGAAAATAGAAAAGTTAATAAAGAAAAATTAATTTTTTCAGGAAAAAAAAAAAGAGCTATAGCTACTGTTTTTTTACAAAAAGGAAATAATCATTTAATAATAAATAATAGAGATGGGTATCAATATTTACAATATCAAATTTTTAATATAAATAAAATATTTAGTCCATTATTACATTTATGTATGAATAGAAATTTTAATGTTGTAGCACATGTTGAAGGGGGTGGTTTAACTGGACAAAGTGTTGCAATTTTTCATGCCTTAGTTAAATATATTGTTTATAATTTTTCCTTAAAAATTAAACCTTTTTTCCGATCCTTTAAATTTATGACCGTTGATAGTAGAAAAGTTGAGAGGAAGAAATATGGTTTGAAGAAAGCCCGAAAGAAAAAGCAATATAGTAAAAGATAAGAAAATGGTAAAAGCTAGAAAAATGGTAAAATTATTCAGCTGCGATTTATTTTCCTTATAAAAGTATCTACACTATTGTATGGGTTGTGGGCTTGCATCCATACTACTTTATATCATATACAGTACCAAATGATGGAGGAATAAAATATTACCACGACTGTATACATACATATATATATGATTATATTTTTTACCCTTGTATATCATATTGTTATTTTTTAATGTGTTACATAGATATTTTTTTTTTGTCTTTAAAAAAGGATAAGCAATAAAGTAAATAATAATATATATGTATTATTAAAATACAATTTTTATTCTGATTTTTTTATTTCATTTATATTTTGTGTCAAATTTATTTCACTAAACAGTTGAATATACATATATTCAAATTAACTTATCACAATTTAAAAAAAAAAAAATAATATGACATAAAAAATGTATTCGTAAAAAAGGGGAATTAAAATTAATATGACAGGATGAATAAAGCGATATTTCGTGTCTAAGACAAATATTTATTATTATTTTGTAGGAGAGCTTATTAAATATGTTTTTTACAAAATATGAAATAATTTTGACATATTATACACACATTTAATGAGTCATATACTGATATAAAAGTTTTTCCTTTAAAGTATGATATAAATATTGGCATTCATATTTTTTATATCGTGCCTCATACATTAAGGGCTTATGTAAAAATTGTGTGTATGCGATAAAAATGGTAGAGAAAAAATTCCGAAAAAAAATAAAAAAAAAAAGTGTAATACATATCTATTATATATAGAGCTACTGGGTTAAAATTGCAGTATTTATTTTTGTAATTTTCCTTAATTACAGCCGCTAATAAATATAAATATGTATAAAGACACGTCTTTATTTTTGTATATGCGAATTTGTATTTTCAAAATTTTCCACAAGACTATTTTGCATAGAAAGGGAAATAAAAATATGCACTTAAAAAATATTAAGGAAAAAAAAATATATTAAATTATATTAAAAGCTTGAAAATTGGAATTAAGTTTAAGTATTATTTCAAAGTATAAAAAAAAAAAAGAAGAAACGGCAAAAAACAGAAAAATATAAAGGAGAAAATAATAATAATAAGGATAATTGTTTTTCTTTTTTCTCTTTTTTTGAAGATTTGATAATAATAAAAATTCCTTTCTACATTTAAAATATATCTTTTGTAATTTTTATTAAGTTTTTTGGTACATTAAAATATATGCATAAAGAGATAAAAGCAAACACATATATATATATCGTTATAGTTATATTAATAATTGTGTATATAAATATATACTGCTTTGATAAAACTTATATATATACCTTCTACATTTTTTAAATCATAGTGTTTAATTAGAATATTATAGATTAAAAATGAGCAAAGCATCGGAAAATAAGAATACGGAGGATCAAAGGTTATAATAAAATATATACAAAGTTACTAAAAAAAGTGAAAATAGACCTATGAAATTTGAAAAAAAAATAAAATAATTATCAAAATATATTACTTTTTTTTTACACACATTTTAAATTAAAATGAAGAAGACGCTATAGATTAGTGTGTGTGTGTTAATATGATATACATATTTTGCTTAAAAATGAAATGCTATTATTAAAAATTAAACTAAATTAAATAGCTAAATAAAATGTAACTAAAATTAAAAAAATGAAAAAACTTCTCACTTCAACTTGTTCGTATTTTCTCTTATTTTAGAACGCATTTTGATGAAAAGGAAAAAAAAAAGTTGTTTTTGTATGGTTATGAGCAACAGTTGCTTTATGGTATATAATATGCATAAAAAAAGAAAAATGAAAAAATCTTCAGCATATATATATGCATGAGCATGCATTATATACATATGTAAATACGTGTGTACATACATATATACATACTACATAGTTACTAATATATGTTTGCATATAAATCCAAACCTACAATTCAGGACGAATTAATTGGAAGCTTGCCGAACAAAAGAAAATAACAAAATATGCTATAAATATAATGAAAAATTATTGGAATCATAATATAGCTACTTGGTTCGTTTACATTTTTTAAAATATATAATATAGAACAATAATGTTTAGAAAAAAAGTGTATTAAATATATTAAGTTATTAAATAAAAAAGCATATAATATTTATTACATATAACAAAATAATAAGCAAATGCTTGTGCTTGAAAGTGCTGAAATATTAATAAAAAGAAAATGTAGTTATAATCTAAAACGATTAGAGAGACATTTATAGTCCATTAAATGATACATTAACTTAGGCATAAATAACAAGTATTTTGTAAACTTGAAAAGTAAATACTCACATGCGATTATGTAGTAGTTTCTTATTAGTTTTATATGCATATATTAATGTTTTTTTTTTTTTTTTTTTTTTTTTTTTCGTTTCCTTTTTTTAGTTTACCGCAATTCATAGAGAATTACTCTAAAGACGTTGAAAAAATAAACGAATTAAAAAAAAAAAAAAAAAAACTTAATGTAGTTGCTAAATTAAAAAGTAAAAAAACTATAACCCCTTCAAAAGTACAGTTTACAAAACAGACATCAAATATTTCTATGAACAGAGTAATTAAAGGGGCTTCATTAGATTATCAAAAATTAAATACACATACGTTTAAAAATAAAAAAATGGTAACTTCGATATTAAAAAAAAAAATATTGAATAAGCAAATAGATAAGAAAAAAAATAAAAATATAGACACGAAAAATAAAATGAAAACAAAAAAAGGAATAGTTGAGAAAAAAAAAGCTGATCTAAATAAGCAAAAGGGAGCTAACCCAAAAGGGGACAATAAAGTTAAAAAAGATAAAAAAATTGTAAAAGTAGACAAAAAGGAAAAAAATAAAGTGAAAAAAACTGAGAAAGGTGGAGATAAAAAAGATAAAGTAAAAAATGATAAAGCTGTTATAAAAAAAATCGGGAAACAAGAAAAGGATAAAGTTGTGGAAAAAAACGATAAGACCAAAAAGGATAATGAAAAAAAAAATGATAAAAATAAAGACAAAGAAAAGACTGAAGAAAAAGGAAAAAAAAATGATGGAGTAAAAAAAGTAGACAAAAAAGATGAAAAAGAAAAAAATAAAGATAGCAAAAAGGATAAAGTTACAAAAAAAGAAGACAATAAAAAAGACGATACCAAAAAAGGGGATAACAAAAAAGACGATAAAAAAGGGGTGAAAAAAGACGACAAAAAAGATGAAAAAAAAGATGACAAAAAAGTTAAAAAACCAATAATAAAACCACAAAAACCGAAGAAATAAATAACATAAATACAATACTGTAAATATTGAAAATTGTTTAAGCAGCTAAATTATTTCATTGGCTTATAAAATTGGAAAATGATATATAAAAAAAAAATATAGACAAAATAAAAGAAATAATTTAAGGAATGTTACAAATATAGTAACAACAAACACATTATTGATTTCACGAATAAGCTCTAAAATGAGTGAATAATAATATACTAACAATTTTATAATAAAAAAAAAACAACAAATAATTAAAAAGAATAGTATTATTTTTTTTTTATAACTAGCTAATTAACAAAATAAAAAATAATGACAGTATTAGCTAGCTAAGTATTAATTTTACTATTCCATAAAAAAAAAATATATAATTATTATTTCATTTTTCATATTTTTTAAATTAAAATTTATCTGCTTAATAATTTGGCATCGTGTTATTAAATTTATTATACATTTTTATATTAATCCCTTTTTCTTTTTAAAATGTTAGAAAAAATATTTCAAGGTATATAACTACACTATATACACTTAAATGTGTATAATCGTCTAACAATAATAGAAACACATAAATGTTATTTAAAAAAGACACTAAAAAATGTATATTATATAGTATATGATCATTAAAAATGTGTAAAAAATAGTTCTAATAATACTTAAAGAATTTATAAATATGCATAAAACAATAATATCATAGAATATACTAAAAAAATCAGACATATTTGGAGAAAGCCAGGAAAAATTAATTAAAAAGGTGCTTAAAACGGAGTGAAATTTGGAAAGGAAAATTTGCTTTTATTTCTGTTCTCATTGTTTAGTTCTTATGCTTATTTATGTTTTTTATTTTTGTTTTTTTTTTTGTTGAGATCAAGCTCAGTTTAGTGAGTATGTGCTGAACTGTGCGTAAAATAAACAAATAGTGTCGAACAATTTTTTTTCTAAAAATGGGGTGAAGAGCCATGTTCAAAATTTTAATAACTTGAAAGTAATCTATGTCCATTTTTTTTTTCAAAATTAAATATTTTTTAATAATAGCTAGGCATAAAGAGACTAAGGTGTCAATATTAAAATCAAAAAAGGAATTATAGGTTTTACTATTATATTTTATATTTTTCTTTTTATTTTCATAGAAATTGTCGTCTTTTTTTATGTCTAACATATGAATGGAAGAATGAAGTTGTTCTAGCTCCGCATTAAATAATGCTTTCATTTTTTCAATACCATTATATTTTAAAAAAAAAGTCCAAAACATAAATGAGATAAAATATTTGTGAAAAATATAGACATAATTGTAAACATCTTGATCTAGGGTCTTGGTTAAATATATTGGGTTTTCAAAATAATAAAAAGTGTTATTTTTAAATGTTAAATAGTTTGGCTTTTTAGGTAAAGGAAGAAAAAAACAAATAGTTTTATTATTATTAATATTTATATTTTTTTTAAATAAATTATAAAATATTTTATAATCTATATTACTTTTATTAAAATGGTATGTTTGCTCATTGACTTCAATTGATAAACAATTTTTTGTGTCTATAAATTTGCTACTACCAAACTTATTCTCTAAACTTTTTGTAGATAAATTTTTTAAATTATTTGAGGAAATTAAACTAAGTTCATTAATTTTTTTTAGTATATTTAATATATAAATGTTATATATAGTATTTGAATTATTACAACATTTTAATATTTTATTTTGATAATATAATTCTTCCATTTTTTTTAAAAGTGTATATTTTTTATTCTTATGTATAAGTGATATCACTAAAAAGTAGTAGTCTAAAAATTCACTTCTTCTTTTTATATCTTTAATATTTTCTTTTATATAATTTATTTCTTTTTTATTATTTTCTACATTTTTTTTCTTATCCTTCGATACATATTTTCCATTAAAAAAAGACAAATTTATAGGGCTCTCTTTTAAATGACCATTTATAGGACTATAATAATTACTACAACATTTAAAAAATAAGCTATTCACTCTCGTGAAATTTCTTAAAAGTGAAATATTTGATACTGATGCAGGTGATTTAGGAGAAATAGCTGTCTCCCGTTTTTTCTTTTTTTTTTTATTTTCTATTTTTATTTCCTTTACATCGTCTTCTATTTTTTTTATTAATACTGAATATTCTGTTTTGTAATTTCCAAATCTGAAAAAGAAGAAGTATCAAAAACTTGCAATATATTATATATTATATGAAAAGGTGTAAGACTATTCATTTTTTTTCTTATACTTTCTATATATAGTTCTCCATAAATATTTTAAAGTATTTGTTGAATATTTTTTTTTAAAGTCTTTTTTATTTAAATCCTTCCATTTTACATGTCCTATAGAAAATAGTTTAACATAAAGGGTGATAAAAATTTATGAATTTTTTTTTATTACGACAGTTTTTAATTTTTTTTTTTTTTATAACCATATATCAATTTATCTTCATAACATTTCTTTATCAATATTATTATATCTTCCTTAGGAATAGTTCTACAAAATGGAAAATAAAAAAAGGGAGAAAAAATGAAGACAAAATGAATAATATATAAAATAATTCTTCAAAAAAATGGTGCATTAAAAAATAGCTAAACCTTAATATGGTCAGAAAATTTTATAATTTATTTAGAGATTAAAATAGTATTACTCGATGGTGTTTTTATTTTTTGTGTTTAATTTGTTCATTTTTGAAAGGACTTGAAATGGGGGAATAAAAAAAGTAAGCGGTGTGTAGATTACAAAGTAAAAACAAGGTATGCTATATTACTACAATGCTATAATTTCTCTTACAGCGACATATATAACTATTTAGGTGTGCATTCTTATACTAAATATTTAGTTCAAATATTATGAGAAGCATACTAAAATAATTATATCAATCAAAGTCGGTGCAACAATATGCTCATGAAATAAAAAATATTGATATATAAGACACAACTAATATGTATAATAAAATTATAATTATTGTATATAAAATTCAAGTGATATATTTATCATTGTATCGAACAAAATTATTCGAATTATTTATTCATCATTTTATTTTTTTCTCTTACTTTGAAATAATCGAAATTAGTTGATTCCCTTTATGATACGATGAATTTTTTTTTGTTTTCATTTTTATAAATTATATATATGCATACTTAATCGAGTTATTAAATTGTAATTCGAAAAAAAAAAAGTATATAAATCGAGATCATAAAAAATAAGACAACCAAAAATTATTATACTAAGTTGAAGGGTATATTTAAAAATTGAAATAAAACAATATTGTATATTGTCATTAAAAAGGTATGAATAATATACTTTGTCTACTAATATATAGTAATAATATATGGTATAAAATAATAAACTAATAATATATTGGGATGTCTATATGCACCTATATACGTGTGCATATATATATATATATATACTTTCTATAAGTTGATAGTATGAATTACACATATTGTGCGGGCTTATATTTACAAGCATCAGACATAATGTATACTATTTTAAAATAAAAAAAATAAAATTAATTAGATAATAAATTTAGTAGTCTCCATAGAGAAAATAATAAAAGACTTGATAAATTAGTAAATTAAAATGTTGGAAAAAAAGCAAAATAAATGCATAAATTCGTTTTTAATTATTATTCTTATGAATGATACCTAATTTTAAATATATAATTATACTAAGATATAATAATATAAATACTGAATAAAAAAGAGAGAAAATATATATCTCTGCAATAATATTTTTAAATATGTTATTTATCAATCTGTCTGAAATAGTCATATATATAGTAGATCTACACACATACATATGTAACAATTTTTAATTTTATTAAGCTATTTAGCATTTAAATTATAAAAATATTATATAGAAGTTCAAAAAAATGTTATTGAATATTAATGTTTTAAAAATATATAAAAATTAGTTGTAAATTATTAATATGCTATAAAAGTAATAGTAAATATATGACCATTTCATAAATTTCTTTTTTCCTTTTTTATGTGTATAAATTTTGCAAATACGATCTATAATTAATATATATAAATATATTGTTTGTATTTTCTTAACAGTAATAGACAATACCAGTTTGTATAGATATCCTAGGGGCATACGACATACATGAAAGTATGCGCCATAAAAAATAGCTATATATCTAAAAACGTGTAAAATTAGTAATACACATTATTTTATATTTTGATTAATTAAAAAAATTGTAAATTTATAAATATTTTGAATTTTATCACATTATTTTTATAATATATATATGTGTGTGAAGAAATATCTTCATGCGATTAATATATGTTGTATTGTGTTTTGTTTTAAATTTTACAACATATATAGGAAGTAACTACTTTAATATAATATATATATAGATATTTTCATAAAAAATATGGCACCAAAAGTTGTAAAAAAAAAAAAAAACAAGCTAAAGGCTTACGACCTCGATGAGTCAAAAAATATTTTTTTATATGTCTATGAACACCAGTTAAAAAATGAAAAAATAAATTGGAAAAAAGCAGAAGAATTAAAAATAACAAACCATAGTGGGAGTTCTATGAGGGGGCATTATATAAATTCAATAAAAAATGAAATATCCTTATATTTAGAAATGTATTCTGAAGAGGTAGCTAAAATTTTTAACAAAGTTAAAAAATGGAAAAGAGATGAAAAAAAAAAATTATTACTATTTCAGAATAGTTTTGGTAGGCAAAAATCGAACATTTCTTTAGACAGATTAACAAAACGTAAAAGTAAAAATTATAATAAATTTAATTCATTAGTAATTAGTAAGGCCTTTTCAATGGTAAGTATAAAAAAAAACATACCATACACTAAAAAGTACAATTTCTTGACCAGAAATAATAAAAACGAAAAAAAGAAAAAAAAGATACCTATTAGTGTTAATAATAATATGTGCATAAAAAAGACCAAAATAAAACCCCTGAAAATAATAGACACCCACAAAAATATAAATAAAAAAAAAAAGAAAAAAAATAATGTAATAATTAAAAATACTCTAGAGAAACCAAATAAGAACATAAATACTAAATTTAGGGATGAAACAAGTGGAAAGCGAAATTTAAATTGCATAAAAGATGACAAAAACGAAGACACTAATAATCGGAATCATAAAAATAAAAAACAAAAATTAAAAGATCAAAAGGTAATTAATGAAAAAATAGAAAAAATGTATTCATTGGAAAGTGTAGATAACAAAATAGATCAGTTAAATATTATAAATAAAAGTATTAAAAATAATCATGATTTGAAGGAAATAATAAAACTTGAAAAACATACACCTAGAATAAGTATTGAAACTAATAGCCCTTATTATGGGAAAAGAACAAATATAAACAATACACCTAGATATAATAAAGTAAATATGTCATTTAAGCGTATATCATCAAATAAAAGTGCAAATAAAAGAAAGGGGCATTCAATATCTTCTGTATTTTCATATATTTATAAAAAAGTATTTTATTAATAGTACGATTTTAATTTTTTTTTTTTTATGTGAAAAAGGGGAGTGGCAAGAAGTAAGAACATGAAGAAATTGAAGCAAAACCAAGGCATGCGAAGTTTTTGCCATAATTAAATAAGCCCTTATAAAATTGTAGGAGCATTATCGGTTGTACGTATATATATGGACATAGTCGAGACTGCCTAATTATTTTTAATTTTTCTAATAACAATTGGCTAAAGACAATAAATATTTCGTGTATAGAAACTATTTTCATGCCACATTTATTATATGTGTGTATTAATACATATATGTAAGGAAGTATGTATATTAACAGATATTTTTTATGAATAAAATAACATTTATACGTTATTTCGCTACTAGTTTATTCCTTTTTATATATTTATTAAGTTTTAAATTTTTTTTTTTATCTTTTTATCATTATTAATATATTATATTCGTTTATTTTCATCATTATCATCATTATGAAGACTTAAAATTTTTTATTACTGATGGGCATATGACAAATACAAAAAAAATTTATAATTTTTATGTTTATTTTTTAATAAGTTCAATTTCATGATATATTAATCACTAATAACCAAATTCCTTCCTCGTTCGGGCTGATAGATTATGTACACATTACATGGGTTATTACAATAGAACAATTTATAATTGTTCTAAAGTATAAATTTGTTTGTTTATCCCATCTTAAAAAAATATATATATGTGTGTGTAGGCTTTTATTTACAGTAATATAGTACAATAAAAAAAAAAGAATGGCTAGCTGGTGAAATAAAAAATATTTTATGTAGCTATATAAAATATATTATAACCTTTCTATACCAGAATTTGAAAAATATATAAATAAATAGAGTAAAAAATAAGTATTAATATTATGCGAGAGTTCGTAGTTATATACACTAATATGTGTATTCCCTTATATATTTTTTATTTACAATTTTTTATAATTGCTAGAAAAAAAAACTTTAACAAAAACAAATCATTGTTTCACATGGAAAAAAAATGAAAAAAATAATATCATAATAAAAGGAATTGCTTTATATTTATATTATTTTATAAGTAGCGATGGAAAAAAAAAGTTTCATAATTAAACTTTATCATCATGAAACATCCATCTCATATTTTTTGGAGAAACTTTAGACCCTGCAGAACAATATAGCATATCATCAATTGGTTTTCTTTTTTTTGTACAGCTTGATAACATTGATATAATTGAAAGACAAATGGAATTCACAGATAAAACAGGAGACCAATGGTCGTATAAAATTGATAAGCAAATATGCCCATTGCTGTATATATGTGGATGGATTGGTGGTTGGCCAATAAATATGACTTCTGGGCTTTCTATAATTAGAGAATAAAAATTTATAAAGACTATTGTATTGGTTGATATTTAATGATACAAATATATATACATTGGTGCATGTATAAATGATATATATATGTGTCAAGATAAAGTTTATAATAATTTATAATACCTATTGGATATCTGTCTGTGAATTTAAATTGCATTTTAAATGTTTCATCTGAATATAACGTATTTTCTGCACCTTTAATTTGTATAATCCATTTATCGGAATCCTCTTGTATTAGTTTAATAGTATTTTCTCTTTCTCTTAATAATTCATTCCTTTCTTTTTCTAACCTTCTTTTTGATAAACTGCCGAGTGTTAATACATCAGGCCTTGGTTTTAAAATTTGTTCTTTATTTCCGAGGTTAGAATTATCGGTATTATTATTATTATAATTATCAGTAGTGTGGCTTTTTAAACTATTTGGTGAATTTTGATTTTGTTCAAAAATATGTTCGGTATTATTATATATTGTATGCGCATTATTTTTTATATAATTTCGAACTTCATTTAAATTTCTGAAAAGAAAAAAATATATGTCCATATATAGCCAATTTCAATGGCATGATGTATAATAAGAAATATTGTTATGATAAATAATATATGATATGCTCATAATATTTGACATACTTTACTAATGATCCATCATTTGAAACAGGAAAAAACCATCGTTCCGCATCCTATACACAAAATAATATTTATTTAGAATAATTTTTTTGAAAAAACATAATTATGAAAGCAATTTCGTTACATTTTTAGTTAATTTTGTATTTACTTCTTCAAAGCCTATAGCCTTTAATATATTTTCGGATCCTTTAAAACATAGAAACTAAAGAAAGAAAAATATGAATATATTAGTGCAAAAAAATGTTCACTTATGGATATATGCCCAAAATAAATAGGTATACATATTTGGTTGTATAAAAAAAATGCGATAATATATTTGAAATATTTTTTTCTCTTTTTACCTTATTTATAAATGTTTGACTGTCTTTTTTTAAGGAGCGAAATTTTGCTCTAGTTGGGTTGTCAATAATTCTGTGAAAAATTTATATTCATGGAAATGTATATACGTGGATATATATTCATATTTATTTTAATTAGTTTTTATTTTTTATTTTTTACTTTTGAATAATATGAACTAATACGTTAAGTATTTCCTTCTTTTGGTCATTCTACATAATTAAAAAAGATTGGCATATTATTTAAAATTATAATTTCGGAATAATTGATATAATATTAAAAAAATGATAGTAGCATGAGAATATAGTGATATGTGTTAATAAATAAAACACAGAACAAATATAAAAGAATATGTTTTGTGTCTCTTAAAAGTATATACTTATACATAGAATAATATAAGCATATGGATATATTTATTAACATATACACACATATATAGAATGATATATTATGTAAACATAAACATGTTAAATAATTCTGAACATAGACTGGAATGTATATTTATTTTTTTTATTGTTCTACATTTAAATCAGTGAGCACATAGGTTATTGCTTCGGTTAATGTTATCATCTTTTAATTTGATTTTCAATATAATTTTAAATAAAATATTCTGGAAAAAAAAAAATTGCCTTGTTTTGTTAAAACTGGTAAAGTTATAATATATTTTTGTTATCATTTAATATCATCATTCATATTAATTTTCCAAATATTATAACAAATTTGAATTTTTTTTTTATTTTTTTAATTAATTAGTGAACATATCAAGAAGATATAATAATATTTAATATATAACGTACTTTAAGTAAGGAAGAAAAGAAACATAATTTCATTTATAAAAGGAATATACATACATATATATATATATTATAATACATTTTTCCCTTTTAATTTTTTCTTATTTTTACAAACTTTGTTTATATAGAAAATATATATAAATTATAAGGGCATAAAAAAAATGCTTGAAAAAAAAAAAAAAATTACAAAATAAAAACCGTTAGGGGAAAGCATAATATGGTTGAAAGTATTTCGAATTAAATAATATAAAAAGAATCAATTAAAAATATATTTAAGGATATATTTTATATGTTTAACATAAGTCAGTTATGAATATAATACTACAGAATTTGTATATTTGTTCATATTATTAATTGATTAATTAAATATTGTATATGTTTAATAAGGAAAAGATAGGTTTCAATATTACATATATAAAATCATATACGGAGAATATAATATATATTGTAGAAAAATAAGTGAATAAAAACAGATAAAAGGAGAAAAATTATAAATGACCAAATATAATAACAAAACTACTTAGTAAGTTAATATTGAAATAAGCGGAATAATATATTTTAATTATCATTTCTATAAAAACAGTCGTAAATTAAAAAAGAAAAAAAACTGATGAATGACTTAATCAGGTCTTTTATTTTGTAATGCTTAATGTTCTATATATTTTCTTTCCGCTTTCTCCTTATATAACACATTAGTTGTTCCTTTTTTTCATTATTGAAAACTAAAGATCACAAAAAATATAAGCCATAGCTACAATATAGGGTTATATGTACAAAATCTATTGATTGGGTTAAAAGGTTATTGTATGTAGGAAGCATTACATGCTTATGTGTATATGCCTGTCATGCTATATCTTTACTACACATTTATATGTAAAGATTATGATATATTATTCAAAATGATTTACTTAATAAATCACTTTTTTCATTTGAATGGTATTTGTTCATATTACTATAAACGAAACAACATTTATCGGATGGAAAATAAATGTATTATTTTTATAATATTTGTTACAAAAAAAAATGTAATAACATTTTGTACTTGTAAGATCATTATATTTTTGAAAGGGTAAAATTTATGTGTGAATATAAATTATTAATAATTTATTAAGGGAACATAATTATGTGTTAGTAACCTTATATCATTAACCCCCTCAAAAAAATATTAGTTTTCTTTATCTTTTTATTTTCATTTTTAAATAATATATATATATTATAAGTAAAAACTGCAAGAGGTAATTTTTTTATATTTTTGTTTTACTATTTTTCTCGGTGGAATAAATATGATAGCTTAAAAAAAATACACATGAAAATTTGTAAACCCGAATGACGATATTTATTTAATCATAAACTACGACATTTTACATAAAAAAAATATTATATAAGTAATAATCAGGCTCCAATTTAGGTTTATATTTAATAATGTTTTACCTACTTTTTCTATTAAAAAAAAGTAATTGTAAATAATATATATAAACATAATACCGTTTATGTATCAACATATAGTGGTAATGCCTATATTGGGTGATATATTCAAAACTACTGAAAAAAAAAGAAAGAGAAAGAAAAAGCAAAATTAAAAACAATAAAATATATAATATCATTAATAAAGGTCGTAGAAGTTTATAAAAAAATATTTAACTGTCATAAAAATCAAATTAACTAAGCAGATAACGAAATCATGGATGGTGATAATGTAAGAAAGAAATAAAAAATAATAAAAAGAAGATAATGTAAATACATGTTGTCAAAAAGGACTACTCATGTATGAGCGTGTATAAATGCATATTTAAGGTAGCATTTGTGAATACTGTTTTAAATACATTTATTTTGTTTTCCATCTTAGCAGAAAGAAATATCAGGAAGAGACATATATCAAATAATAAAAAATGCTCGAGACAAAATAAAGATTGATTACAAATTTTGGTATACTCAACCTGTCCCAAAAATAAATGAAGAATTTAGTGAATCGGTAGAAAATAATATTCATACACTTTGAAAAATGGGCAATAATATATATTATTATACATACAAATGTATTGTTATATTTGTTTAAATATGTAAAATTTATATTTTCTTTTATTTCAGATTAATGAGCCATTTATAGCGGATAACAAGGTGGAAAACGTTCGTAAGGTAATTAATATGTTTTTCCTGCAATTTGGGATTTACTTGACATGCTCTTATAAAATATTCGCTTTTGTTATTACCCTTTAAATGATAAATATTTGTTTATATTGTTATATTTATGTGTTGGTTTTTTGATATTAGGATCCATATAAACTACCTGAAGGATATGCTTGGTATGTGTGTGATGTAAACGATGAAAATGATCGAAAAGAGGTATACAATTTATTAACAGATAATTATGTTGAAGATGATGATAATATATTTCGGTTTAACTATTCATCCGAATTTTTATTATGGGCATTAACTTCTCCAAATTATTTAAAAGAATGGCATATAGGAGTAAAACGTGTCGAGACAAATAAATTGATCGGTTTTATAAGTGCATTTCCAACTGATATATGTATAAATAAAAAAGTTGTAAAAATGGTAGAAGTAAATTTTTTGTGTGTACATAAGAGTTTAAGATCTAAACGATTAGCACCAGTTCTTATTAAAGAAGTTACTAGAAGAATAAATTTAGAAAATATATGGCAAGCTGTTTATACTGCTGGTGTTTATTTACCTAAACCTATAAGTGATGCTAGATATTATCACCGAACTATAAATGTAAAAAAATTAATAGATGTTGGTTTTTCATCATTAAATACTAGATTAACTATGAGTCGAGCTATTAAATTATATAAAATTGATGATGAACTAAATTTAAAAAATTTAAGATTAATGAAAAAAAAAGATGTTGATCAAGTTCATAAATTATTAGATAACTATTTATCCCAATTTAATATATATGTTAAATTTACTAAAGAAGAAATAGCCCATTGGTTTATGCCTATTCAAAATGTTATATATACATATGTTAATGAAGAAAATGGAGAAATTAAAGATATGATTTCTTTTTATTCATTACCATCAAAAATATTAGCTAATGAAAAATATGATATGATATATGCTGCTTATTCATTTTATAATGTAGCTACTACAACGTCCTTAAAAAATTTAATGCAAGATGCTATTTGCTTAGCTAAAAGAAATAACTTCGATGTATTTAATGCCCTTGAAGTTATGGATAATAAATCGGTTTTTGCAGACCTAAAATTTGGTGAAGGTGATGGTACATTAAAATATTATTTATATAATTGGAAGTGTGCCTCTTTTGACACATCAATGGTTGGAATTGTTCTATTGTAAAATTTATAAAAATATGAATCAGACTCTTTGTTGATAGGCTTGAATATAGCGTTAGTATAAAATAAAAAACAATTAAAAGTGAAGATTTAAACACAGAATATGTCAATATAACTATTTCTTAAAGTACTTTTTAAAAAAGTGAAGAAAGTTTAGTTTCCCTTATCCGAGGTATGCGCATAATAGCGCAGAGAATATTTTGAAAAAATGCAAAATCATTTTTTCATTTTTCGCCAATACATGTATATAAACACAATATGGCGGCATGCATAATGTTTATTCAAATTTATAAAGTATGGAATGATCCTTTTTTTGATTTTTATGTTGATAAAGTAGTATATACATAAAGCATATACATACGCGTATATACGCGTTATATTTATACACTTAAAAATAATATAAAAAAAAATAAAAAACTGGAAATTTTTTATATATGCATAAATTAAATTAACTTTTTTTTTGTTCGTTGTAATTTTTATAGAATTTTATAAGTTTACTACTAGTTTGAGGCTTTATTGTTTCTAATACATCAATAAAATGCTTCTTACTTAAACCAACAAAAGAATTGGTTGATAAAGCATTTTGATCGATTTTTTTTCCTTTCTTTTCTGCGTTGTATATTTTTAATGTTTCTCGAAGTGCACATATGGAAGCTTCCCTGCAAATATTTACAATTTCAGCTCCACTATACTTCTTTGTTTTTTTAGCTAAAAAATAGCACAATTCTAAGAGTTGTGAATTGTCATTAATTTTTTCTTTTTTTTTATTGGTTAAGGGGTTAGGTTTCTTCTGATTGTTATCATTTGAATTATATTTTTCATTTTCTTTTTCTATACTGTTTATGTTGGTAGTAAAATTGTGGTTTCCTATCATTTTGCTCATTTCAGTTTTTATTGGGTTCATATTTTTAGAATTAAATGAATCAATATTTCCTTCATAATAATGTTTTGTATTTTGGTTTTGCAGATTTTCATTTCCTTCTGGCTGAGTCTGTTCAATAGAACTATTCGGTTTTAATGGCTTGTCATTATTATCTGCATCACTAATTTTATATAATTTAAGAGTTTTCTTTAATATAGACAATCTTGATTTATAATTTGGAAGTGGAACATAAATGATTCGATCAAATCTTCCTGGCCTTAAGGCAGCTGGGTCGATAAGATCTGGTCTGTTTGTTGCCCCTAAAATGATTACATCTGCTCTGATAGAAATTCCATCAATTTCATTCAGAAGTTGACATAAGACTCTGTTTGCAACAAAATTTTGATTTAGATTTCTATTAGAAGCTATAGAATCGATTTCATCAAAAAAAATAACACATGGACTATTTTCTCGAGCTTTTTTAAATATATCTCTTATAGTTTTTTCTGATTCCCCAACATATTTAGAAAATATTTCTGGTCCTTTAACACTTATAAAGTTCATATTTATTTCGCTAGCTATTGCTTTAGCAAATAATGTTTTCGAGCATCCTGGTGGCCCATATAATAATATTCCTTTAGGTGTTTGTATATTATATTTCTCGTATAATTTTTTATACATTTTAGGATAAATTAAGCATTCTTTTATACATTGTTTAACTATTTTATAACCCCCTATATCTTTTATTCTAGTTTTGGGTATATCTATATATAATTCTTTCATACCTGATGGTTTGACATATTTTAATCCTTTTGTAATATGCTCATATTTTAAGACACACTTATTTTCTGTACTATTACCAATATGCTCATTAAAATTTTTTTTTTTTTCAGAATTTTTTATAAGATCTATTGCATTGTTATCTGCATTAAGAATGTTACTCGAGGTAGTTTGACTTTCTTCTTCAGATATTTTCTTTGATTTTCTTATGGCTAGCTGTTTTTTTCCAATTGATCGGTTCAGAATATTTTTTGAAAGAACCCCATTTTCCCTCAAGTTAATATACATAGAAACATTTATTAAAGAGTTAATATCTGAGCAAGTAAAAGATTGGCAAATATCTGCCAACTTTTTAATTTGTTTATTATTAATATTGTGATTAATATTGTATAATTTTTTTTTTAATATAGATATTCTATCCTTTAAATTTGGAAGACTAATTTCAATTTCGACATCAAACCTTCCACTCCTTCTTAATGCTAAATCAAGTTTGTTAATATAATTAGTTGCACCTATTAAAATAGTATGCGTGTTTTTTCGAACTCCATCCATATTATTTAAAAGAGTAGTTGTGTATAAATTTATGTTTGAATTTTCTCTTTTTTCACATAGTATTTCAATTTCATCAATAAATACTATAGAGCACTTTTTTTCTTCTTTATATCTTTTATAGCACCTTAAAAAAAGTTCATTAATTTTCATTCCACTATTATTATTATCAATTAAATCGTTGCTTTTAAATATTTCCATATCAGGAATAAGAAATTCTATGTCATCATTCTTAGCAATTTGTGTAGAGATACTAGTAACATCAATAGAATTATTTTTTTTATTTTTTGATTCTTTTGGATCATTAATCTGAAGTTTCATTTGTTGATCATTTAAATCACTTTTCTTTTTTATGCTATTAATTTTTTTTTGTAAAATTTTTAGTTCTTCTTTTATGGCCAAGGCTAGAAAAGTTTTTCCACATCCTGGGGGTCCATGAAATAAGACTCCTTTGTTTACGTCTATGTTAAATTGGTCATATATATTTTTATATAATAGTGGTAATAATATATAATAATATATATCTTCTTTTATTTTTTTATATCCTCCTATTTTATTAAGTCCTTTTTTTTTTGGAAACAAACCAGTATTGGTTAATTTAGTAGGATCTACATCTATATTTTTATCAGCGTTTTCATGAAAATACTCTTGCTCAATATCATTTTTTTGTATTATAATTTTTGTCTTTTGATCTACATATGGTATTTGAAAAACATTTTGTTTAAGCAAGGAATCAAAATTTATGTTTTTATTATTTTTTTTAATGGTGAGAGATGAAACAGACAAAAATGTGCAAGTGCCCAAAATCGATATTTTAAGGAAATTATTTGGAAACAAACAAGTATTTAATAGAGATAAATTTATATATTTTTCAAAATTTTTATTTTTTATATTTTTCCAAAAATTTTCAAGCATATTATTACTGCTCCAATTGCTATCTATACTATAACAATAATCTTTTAGATCATCATAAACTTGATTATATATTTCATTTATGGATAATTTAAGTTCTTTTATTGGAACAAATAAATCCAATTTTATTATATTTATATTAATATGAAATATATTTTTTTCTTTTTTTTGGTATTCATGTTCTATATCAATATTTAAACTTTTCAAAACATATTTGTTAGTATATATACAATTACGATCAACATTATTTTTTGTATTTATTTCATCAATTCCTTTAAAACAACAATATACATAAAAATTTTCATTATCTTCTTTTTTATTTTCATTGGTATGACATATTATAGCATTATCATTTTTTTTCACATCTAAAAGTTTAAATATATCATTTGTACAATATACATTAAAATCGCTAGCTATTTCACCATCCTCATTTTCTTCTGCATTTTCATAATAAACAAATTTTATTTTTACCATGATATATTATAAATCAAATGATATATCAAATAAATATTTTAATCGTTTATATTAGATTAGTATAACTTTCTTACATACATCACGTTTTATTTCTCTCAAATACGAACCGTCTTTATTAAAAATATATTCATAAAGGTTTGTTGATTATTTGTTTACATTCGATGCTACAACTGGTTCATTCAAAGGGTGTGATGTATATGTTATAGGGTTTTGTAGTAGGGTAGTGGACTGATCTTTGTTAATCTATTTAATTAGCAAACATCAAATTGTATACAAATTATTTTTTTAAATATATTTGTACTAAGCTCATGGGAGTATAACTGCACATATTAAAGTCACACATAATGTCATTTTATTCGTGCGAACAAAATTGTAGATATGTCTTTAGAGGTATTAAATATTATTTCTGGAAAAAGCTAGTTATAAAATTGTAAATTAATGCATATATTTACTTATTTATTTTTTTTATACAAACATGGGAGTAACAGTCGGAGGGAATGCTTTGGTGTATGAAAGGGCACTATGCCAATGAAATTCCCATTTCAGTAATACTAAATGAATATGCATATATATTTATACTTATTTATCATTATTTGCTTATTCCCTTATCTATAAATTGTATCCAGATGTTCCCTCTGAACATACAAAGAACATGCACAGATGCAATTAAAATTGTAAAAGGGAATTTCAAAATATATCAAGAAATAAATAAATAAAAAAAAAATATAAATTAAAAATGTTACTGTAAAAAAATTAAGGAACTATTATTTTCTAAAAAAAATTTTTTTTTTTATAAATATTGTATAATTTTTTTAGCTGCTTTTTTGGGTGCCTTTTCACGGCATATATAAAATATGACTATGCATATGTTTTGACTGTTTGATTTGCGAACAAAAGTAACATAAAATGATAATTAATTAATAAATACTAAAGAGAAAACAAAAAAAAATAGATATTTAAATTAAAAGCGAAAAAAGGAAGTATAATAGGATATATTATTTAGCAGATTTTGTAGAGTTGTTTTTTTGGATACTCACATTTTAACATTTTTTCCATCTTGTGATTTGATCTTTGTTTCATTCTAAATGTAAATCAAATGGATGGGGTATTCAAAGAAGTGAATAAAATAAAAAACGAAAGTGAGACTGAAGATAATGATGATAACAATGGAGGTATGAAAGATGCAAAATCTTCTGTATTTGTAAAATCCACAAAAATTCCAGAAAAAACAGATGTAGTAAAAGGGATAAATTTTGAAAAAAAAGTAAATTTACATGAATTTATTAATCAATATAAATATATGGGTTTTCAAGCAACTAATTTAGGTATAGGAATAGATGAAATAAATAAAATGATTCATTATAAATTTTTAGATAATAAAGAAGATGTAAAAAATGATTCGATAACATATGATAATAAAAAAAAATGTATGATATGGTTATCCTTTACATCTAATATGATATCAAGTGGATTAAGAGAGATATTTGTTTATCTAGCCAAAAATAATTATATAGATGTTGTTGTAACAACTGCGGGGGGTATAGAAGAAGATTTAATAAAATGTTTTTCAAAAACATATTTAGGCGATTTCAATTTAAATGGATCAAAATTAAGAAAAAAGGGATGGAACAGAATAGGTAATTTAATTGTTCCTAATGATAATTATTGCATGTTTGAAGATTGGGTTCAGCCTCTATTAGATAAAATATTGCGTGAACAAAATGAAAAAAACGAGGAAATATTTCTAAGAAAGCTAGAGAAAAGAAAAAAAAAAATGGAAATGCAAAAGGAGAATCAAGGTCCCAATAAGGGCAATCAGCAACATTCTTCATTAGATGACGAAGAAGAAGATGATATGTTTTATTTAAGTCCTTCTGAACTTATAAATATATTAGGAAAAGAAATAAATGATGAAACTTCTTTATTATATTGGTGTTATAAAAATAACATTCCAGTATTTTGCCCTGGATTAACAGATGGATCTTTAGGGGATAATTTATTTTTTCACAATTATGGAAAAAAAATGAAAAATAATTTAATATTAGATATAGTAAAAGATATAAAAAAAATAAATTCAATGGCATTAAAATGCCACAAATCTGGAATTATAGTTTTAGGAGGTGGTTTGCCAAAACATCATGTATGTAATGCTAATTTAATGAGAAATGGAGCTGATTTTGCAGTTTATGTTAATACAGCTAACGAATATGATGGTAGTGATAGTGGGGCTAATACTACAGAGGCATTGTCATGGGGAAAATTAAAATCTGGAAACAATATTAGCCATGTTAAGGTTTTTGGAGACGCTACTATTTTGTTTCCGCTTATGGTTCTTAATTCGTTTTATCTCTACAACCATGGTGAACATGAGAAAAAAAGTGATTAAAAGGATTGAGAAATAGATGATTATGATTAATGACACATAAAAGGGTATCACTTGAAAGGGCGTATCTCTATTAATCGAACAATAGTGTTCGATATGTAAATGCATGTGCATGCATATATGGATGCATTTATGTTTTTCTGTTTGTTTATTTAATATTTGTACTAGTATGTGCGTTTATATTGATTTTTTATTTTAATTGCATTACTAGTTAGGTTTATATTTATGCATTTAAACATGTGCATGTAAAGGTATCTCTATTTTGTGAAGATGGCACCTTTTTCATGAATAAACTATTTAAAAAAATATAAAATATAAAAAATGGAAAAATGACAAATTCCTCTTAAAACAATTGTGCATTTAAAAGCAAATATATTTCAGGAATTAGCAAAGTGTATATTTTAATGATTTTTTATAAATATAAGAATAATTTTGTGAATGTCAAATAAAATAGCTACGAAGAAAAGTATGTAGCAAGACGCATAGGTGTGCATATACTAAAATATATGTTTGTATATATACATATAATGATTAAAGATATAGTGACTGTACGGTTACAGGAACTATAATGATGATGTATTGCAAAAATAAATTTTAGAGTGGGTAATAGAAAAAGAAGAAATGCATGACCTCAAATTTACTAGGGAGAATAAATATGTGAATAAAATAAGTAGAAGGCTAATGAGGGAGCCTTTTATGCATATATGTATGGCTTAAATTTTTAGGTGCACAGTTATTGAATTTAACAAATTGTGGCATAAAACAGATAAGACTATGCAGTTTTATTTCAAATGTTTCCTTAACTCATATAGTTATACTTTTTCATATTTGTTCTCTTCATTTTTAGAAGCACTTTCTGTGAACAATGCCTGGACCAGATTCATCATATTCCTCTTTTGTTATCCACATTTTTTGAAACGTTGAAAGAGAAGATAAAATCGATCCACCTATCCACACTGAATATTTTCTTTCAGGAGGCGCAATAACTTTAATTTTCATGGATGGTGGTGCTAAATTTGTCATTTCATTATTTAATCGCTCTCCAATATAATTATACATAGTTGTGCCACCACTCAAAACTATATTATTATATAATTCCTTTCTTATATCAATGTCACATTTCATTATACTTTGATATGCTGTAATGTGTAATCCAGGGCATTCCCTGCCAATTAATGATGGATTAAATAATGCTTCAGGGCATCTAAATCTTTCACTACCTACTGTTATTAAATTTCCATCAGGTAATTCATACATCTCTTCAACTTGTTCAGATCGTTCTTCAGATTTTTTTAATTCTTCATCATAATCTAATGCAACATAACATAATTTTTCTTTTATGTCACGAACTATTTCTCTTTCAGCGGTTGTAGTAAAAGTATACCCTCTTTCAGTGAATAACTTCATCATGTAATAAGTTAAATCTCGTCCTGCCATATCTGTTCTATTTATAGCATGTGGTAATACATAACCTTCATAAATTGGAACAGTGTGAGTTACACCATCACCACTATCGAGAACGATGCCTATAGAAGAGAAGGTAAATAAAGAAAAAATTATAAAACAAAGATAAAAATATTCTTTTATTTATTAAGACATATATACATGTATTCATTTTTTTTTTATTTTATTTTCATTGAATTAAGGGTTTATGTTTTTTGTGTTATACCTGTGGTTCTTCCCGAAGCATATAAAGACAATATAGCCTGTATACTAACATACATAGCTGGAACGTCAAAAGATTCGAACATTATTTGAGTCATTTTTTCTCTATTTGTTTTAGGATTTAAAGGGGCTTCTGTTAATAAAACAGGATGCTCTTCAGGAGATACTCTTAATTCATTAAAAAATGTATGACGCCATATTTTTTCCATATCATCCCAATTTGTTACAATACCATGTTCAATTGGATACTTTAATGTTAATATTCCTCTTTTGTTTTGTGCTTCATCACCTACATAACATTCTTTTTGTTCCATCCCTACCATTATATTTGGCATTTTAGGTATTCCTATAATTGAAGGAAATACACATTTAGGTGCATCATCTCCTGCCAAACCTGATTTTACCATACCACTTCCATTGTCTACCACTAAAGCTACCGATTCTTCTGGCATCTAAAAATAAAAAAGCATATACACACATATTATATATTTTAAATAGTGTTGAACGATATAAAATTGGGTCATCACTTTTTTTTTTTTTAATTTTATACAAGAGTATTATTATGTATTTCGCGTATTACCTTATCTACGCTGTTTCCTTTTATATTTCTTCTTCCAGAAATGAAGTATAAAACATGAATAAAATCCTACAATTATCTTTTACCTTTTTAAAAAATAATAAACAATGATATGCGACTATATTCTCTTAAGCATACATATGTTTACTGTTTTTTTTGCTTACACACAATTATAAAAATGTAAGTTTCGATAAACCAAATATTTATTTTTAAGAACAAAGGACTTGAAAATTCGCCAATTATATTTTAATACAAAAAAATAAAATATGATAAAACACAAAAAAATTATAAATAAAATATATAATAAATAAAAGGTTAACAGGAAAATATTTTATTTCTCATTTTCATTTAAGTACCAAATGTATCCTCTTTTTTTAAATTGAGATATGTTTTTTGTTTTATTTTACAAATACAACATCTTTCCTAAATTGGGGAACACATGTATGTATATATATGCATGTGTAAAATGTAGAGTATATTTTCACCCTTTGTTTTTTTTAAATATAAATGAATCGATAAAATGTGAATTTTTTTAAAGCGATATGAAGACGTATTTTATTATAAATCTTCTATTGCTTTAAATACTGTAAAAAAAATAGCTAATGTAAAAAAAAATGTAAGATTATAGAGATAATATTATGATAAAATAATGATGAAGTAATTAAAATATAGATAATAAATAATTAAATTAAAAATAACTGAAATGTGAATAAAACTTTATGTGCATATGCACATTCGAAAAAAAATACATGGTGTTAATTGTAGAAAAGGAAATATAGCATTATAAAAAATTTAATATATCTATAAATGCATAGAAATAGTAAACTAATTAAAAAGATAACAATAATAAATAAACTAATGACGAAGCGAATGAAATTTTTACATAATGTGAAATAGAGACTTTATGTTAGTGCGTGTATGAAAAAAAAATAAACTTTAGTATTATAAGAATTTGATATATATTATTTAAAATGTTGAAAGATGTAGAAAATAAATTAAGACAAATTCGAAACACACTAATGTTATTATTTTCCAAAGTAATTTTTTTATCACTATAATGGAGAAAGTAGAAGCATCTAAACTATATATAGTATTTTATTTTTGTTTATATTTTCATCATATTTAAGGAAATAATGATACACCATAGCAAAAATTATAATTCTTTTTGTATAAATTTCACGCACTAAAGATGGGAAAAGGGGCATCTTGTACATGCAAGCATATGCTTATATTATTTAAAATTAACTATTATTATTATTACTTTAATTTTTTTTCATAAATTTTTAATATATATATAAAGAATACATGCATGTTCCCAATAGACAGCAATTCTTTAATCATTATATTTATAATTAGGGATTGTCACATTTTTCTCTGTATTACCATTTTAGCTACACTATATAACATTGTATTTATTATTATTTTTTATTTATAAAAATATTATTTAATTTTCAAGGATTAAGGTTCAAAAATATCATTTTTTATGTTTTTTTTACAATATGAAAAAAGAAATATATTATTTTCCGCTTTATAAAGAGAGTGTATTTTTCTTGATTTCTCCGTGGGGAATTTTTGAATTATTATTCAATAAAAAAAATATATAGCACTTTTTATGTGTTGTTTTTTAAGATATAAAATATTTTATTTCATTATAATATAATTATAAATAATGTGGTAACAAGCATATGTAATTGGTGGTATTTGAGAAAATATTTTTAATTTTAAAGTTGCAAATGTCGATTGTAATTTGGAAAATGGGTTTAAAAAAAATAATAAATAAACCATATGCATATATATATACACTTTTTGGTGAATATATAATTTTTTACATTTTAAATTAATATTTTATGAAAAAAATATATTAATATTTAAGTATGTTGATAATTAATTTTTAAAATGTTTGAAATTCAATAATATTTACAACTACATTATTAATGTCGAAATAATTCAATTGTTTCTTCACCTGCCGTTTTTTAACATTTTTCCTCTACGATTTTTATTTAGATTATATGTATATAATTTAGCTAACTTAATCAACCTTATCAAATTGTCATAAAAATTGTTTTTTTTTATTTTAATACATTTTTTTAGTACTTATGAAACTTTGTGCATATTTGAGAATGCATGAATATTATGCTATGGTTTACTGATTATTAGAAATTCAAATAGAACTAATAAACAGTATAGAGATTCGAATTTTGTTACAACACTAATAAAAATAATAAGAGATAAATGCCTTTTTTTCTGTTTTCTTTTATATATAAGTATCCATTTTGATTGGTCATATTTTTTATAATTAAAATTGTATATAGACTGAAGGTACAGTTATTTTGTGGGAGATAAAAAAAAAGCGTGTAAATGCTCGCGTCTTGAAAATTAAATAATAATAGCAACAGTGTAGTAACAAGTCAAACTTGAGAATACGACTTATAATAATTAAGGAAATGGAAAATATAATATAATAAGAACAGAAAGTTTTTATAATTTTTGTGTTATTCTATTTTTGAAAGAATAATAAAATAAAAATGGGGGAAACTGCATCCGAAAAATATGTTAGCTTTCAAAATGATCTGATTGAGGATAAATCATCGCATAAACTTTTTGATTGGATTCTTAATTATCCCTTTTTTAATGGTAAGACAAAATATATACATGATAAGAAATTATAAAAAATAATCTATAATAGATAATTTTCTAATTTTCATTATATTATTTTGATCAATCATTTTTTTATCTTTTTAAAGAAAATCGAAGTACTAATTTACAACAAGGGGTTAACAATGACAATTTAAATCACGAAAATTCCATCGACAATGAAAATGAACAGGCCGAGTTAAAAAATGAATATATTGTTAATAATACAGAAATTTATTTGAAAAGAGAGAACAAAGAATTAACAACAACCATGATTAAAAAGGAGTTAAATAAAAATAGTAATAATAAAAAAGCTAATAATAATAATCGAAAAATGTGTGTGTCTGGATTTACACGATTTTTAAATATTTCTACAATTGACTAATGAATGCATTTTTTAGTATAAAAATTTTCATTTTATTTTGTTTATTTTTTATGTTTCAATCAGATTATAGCGTGATACATAATAGTAAGTTTTATGTGAATATAATTAAAAAGAGTGAAAGAATGTATAAAGTTTACAGTGACAATTTAAAGGAAGAAGAGAGAAAAAAAAAAGCATTTGAAAAGGCTAAAGAAAAGTTATTAAAAAAACAGGACAATAGTACATATAGTTTTTATTCTTCAATAAATTTAGATTCTATTAAAAAAAAAAAAAATAGCATAATATTAGAAGAATTTAATCCATTTTTTTATTTTTTTGAACAAGATCCTTATAAAAATATATATCATAACAATTTAAATTTTCCTTTAAAAATTAACATGCAATTTAATCGCTACTTTCATAAAGTAATAACTAATCTACTTATGTATCATGGGATTAAAAAAAATATATATGTTATAGTTTTAAATATTATAAATGAAATTTCAAAACATTACTATAATTATGACTATGACATATTAAACAATATAAAGGTAAGCTACCACTGCACATGCTGAAAAAACTGTCTACTTGAAAAATAAAATGTTTTAATTTTGTGTCATAATATTGCGGTGTAATTATATTTTCTATATTTAAATATTTGAAGTATATATTTTTTTTACTTTTTCATTTTTCCTTGATTGTAGGTTAAATATTTTCCCTATAAAAATATAAAAAATAGCTTTTATCTACAAGGGCTAGTTTTCAGTAATTGTTCCGTTTACTTTGACAATTTAGAAATAAAAAACCCTAAGATATTATTAATGAATGCAGAAAAACCAAGCCAATATGAAGCATTAGGAAGTTCATATCATAATAATTATAGTTATGTAAATTCTTTTTTTAAAAAACTCTCAAATAAAAATGTAAATATAATATTAGTGCATGAAGAATTACACTTTTATATTAAAAAATTATTAATGAGTAAAAAGATATATTTCTTTACTAGTATAAAAAAGAAAAACATATTTAGATTATCAAAGATGTTACGTACAAAGGTTTTATATTATGATAATTTCAACAACTTTAATAATAGTTATATAGCTAAAGCAAATTATTTTAAAATTCAAAAATATAAAAAAAATATAAAAAATATATATGTATGTTGTAATAATAATTTTATAACTTTATGCATATTTGGGAAACAAAATATTAGGGATTCTTCAACTCAAAATGATACACATGATAAACATTTTACAGACAATAACAAGACTGAAATAGCTAGTAGATTAGGATCTAGCCAAGACGAGGAAAAAAATAAAACGAAAGACCCCCATATTGAAAATATAAACAATAGTAATAGTGAGAAAAATTCTTTGGAATATTATTTAAAAAATGAAATAAAAAGAGAAAATATTTTAGAAAATTTAATTTCTATTTATTACAAAAAGAAAAATGATGATTATATTATGGATTACAAGTTTTTACACAAGGCAAAAAAAATTTCATTTTCAGGAAAGGAGAAAAATGAGAATAAAAAAAAATTATTAATAAATCATTTAAAAAATGTAATAATTATTAAAAAAGTAAAAAAGATAATAAAATATTGTATATTTTTAACATTCCATATTTATAAGCAAATGTATTTAAACCATTACATGGGTAGAATACTAGTACGCCCATATTTAAATAATATAAGCATAAACAGAATATCTGATAAAGATTGCATAGATTTTTATGAAAAATTAAATAACTCTATTATATCATCACTGTCAAGTTTATTCCTTTTTTATAATGTTCAAAAAATTAAGATCACTCCAATAAATTTGATGTATAATTTATTTCATTTAATAAATATTCAAAGCCCTGTAATGAGAGAAAGAATGAAAATATTGTACACACTTATAAAACCTAATGATATAATAAAAGAGCAAATATATAATAATTATGAACATTGTTTTTTTGATAATGCTGAAAAAAATAAAATAATAGACATTGTAAATTATTTTATTTTTAACAGTTTTATGAAAAATTATGAATCAAATTATGATTATATATATTATTATTTAAATATTATAAATACAACATATCTGCAATATACATATAAAGATATAATAATAAATGATGATGATCTTTTAAACAATCAATATATATTGAATAATTCATTACACGATGATACTAATATACAGATAGAAAACAAAGTTAATGAAAAAGTGGAAAAAATTATCGCAAAAAATATACTTTTTTATTGTTATAATTTAGAAATATCAAAAAATATAGAAATGATAACTTATTTTATATGTCCTAATTATATGCATATAAATAATACATACAACAATATTAATATGTACTCTTTTGGGAGCAAGTATCTTACAATTGAAAATGTTTTTTACAATTTTTTCTTTAACTATAAATATATATGCGATATATCCATACAGCAGTTTGTGGAAATGATGCACTCTCTTAGTTTTACGATGTAAGTATTGAATTTTTAAGCAAATGCATATGTAGATACATGCATGCCTTTTAAATAAAACGATTCCTCATGTTTTTACTTCTTCACATTTTTGTAGGATATGCCCGTTGGGATGCTGCTCGAACTATTTGATATACCATCAAATATGCATTCAAATACTTTTAAAAGGAATATTGATAACTATGAAAAAAGTTCAAAATGAAAATATAGAAGACGAAAAAATTATGACAATAATATGTACCAAATGTCATGTCACAAAAAAAAAAATCATTAATATAAATTTTACTTTTAGTGAATTTATGCTAACTATTATACATGGAGAAAATTATAAAAATGTTCAATGCAATCACAATGGGAAATATAATAGCTATGAAATTTGTTTTAAAAATATCAAAATATCTTTTCACGCACAACAAAATTATATATGTAAAATTGCTTCAATTCAAAATGAAATAAATGTAATGGAGGATAATGATTCGAATATTATACAGAGACAAAGAAAACAACATAAATTAAATATAAAAAAAAATAATATAAAGAAAATTGTTTTAAAATATATTGAAAAGAATATAAAAAATATTATTCACAACAATGTGTTTTATTACTATCCATGTGTTTGTATAACAAAAGAGAAAGATCATAATAAGTTTTGTAGTTCTAGGAAAATAGGTAGAAGACGAGATATAGATCGGTCTAAATGGCTAAACGATATGTATAATCATTTTAATATATACAATATTATAGAGACTTTTCCACTTTTTACAATCTCAATGTTACCAATGTATTGCTCATTAAAATATTTGATATATAATTGTGCGATTAATTATTATAGATCAAAAAATAAGCATTTATATGAACAGAACAGAGAAAAAAATAAGAAAGAAAATTTTAATAATTCTTATTCACCTATATATTTTAGAAATCAATGTAAAAAATGTAAATATTTAAAAATTTCAAATTTTTCAATACTAGTATTTTTTAATATGTTATTTATTATAAAAAGGATATTTTGTAATTTTTATATTTCAATTAATTTTGTTATAAATTTGTTAAATAAAAATATATTTATAAAATCGAATGATATTTTGTACTGTCTTAATTGTATATCCACTATTATTCAGAACAATAAAAATCAAGCAGATGAGAATTTTAAAGAAATTGAAAAAGAATGGGAACACATTTCACAAATAAAACCAGACTTACAAGAATCTTTAATTAACTATAATTTAAATGAGATTATGATTCGAGAAAATATTGTGTCTTTTAATGAGCAATCAAATAAGGAGTATAACAAAAGCAGAGGAACTTCAAACACTTCAAGCATCCAAGTAGGTATAAACAAATCACACAGCGAAGAGTTTTTTAGTAAGCTATCTAATAATACTATTCGCAACGCAAGCTATAATAAGTTTATTACACAGAACAGAGAAGAATACAATTTTACTAAATACGTGAAAACGTTTACACTGAGTTATTCGAATATTGGGGATTTAAATGGAAATTTAGGCAACCAAACAAATAAAGAGACTGTAATATATGGATTAAACGCAACTAATGATAATATTTCATACATTTTAAATGACATTTGTAAAATAAAAGATATTTTATTTAAAAAATTTATAGTATTTAAAAAATATAAAAAAAAAATGGAATATTATAAAAAAAAGTTAATTTATATTTTTAAAAAAATATATTTTTATGCAATTACAAGTTTAAAGAAAAACAATTTTACTTTAGATATGGACATATTCTTCTCATTATATATTATGCTTTTAGAAAGGATTAATTTTAAAATTCAAAAAAATATTGAAAAAATGACAAAGTTTATAAATAAACCTAAATTGCAACATTTCCACATTAGTAAAAATATTTCTAAAAGGGAGAGAAAAAGTGGCGTCTCGTTTTTTTTTGAAAACATTCGAAATTTAAAACCGAACAAGTGTACTAATCAAACTAATAAGACACACGCAAAAGTTCACATAAATGTGGATAAAAAAGCAAATAATGAAATTAAGAAATGGAGAGAGGAAATCAATAAATTACAGAAATACAAATGTAGAAGAAGAAAGTGTAAAAAAAACAAAGTTAAAAATAAAATTTGGACAACAAGACATTATTACACAATAGGCATGTATAATAACAACGTTATTGAAACTGAAGATGATCCAAACATGGGTTTTACATTTGTTCAAAATTATGATGTATATAAATTATACATGAAAGAGGCTTATTATATTTATAACATTGAAAATTATAGAAAAAAAAAATATATAGACGATATTAACAAAGAAGAGAATGAAAATTCAAACAAAAAACAATTTTATGCACACATATCGAAAATAGTGGATTTAGTAAGAAGTGAGAAAAACCCAAAAAGCGAAGAAAAGGATAAAATAAATAACATAACAAATGAGCAAGACATAACAAAAGAGAATTTTGTTTTTCTATTTAATCAAAATGATATAGCTAATTTAATATTTCATTCGTTGATATCAAATGAATATAATATAAAGTTAAAAAAAATATATGAAGCTGAAGAAGAAAACATAATGGATGAAAAAAATTCAAAAATATATAATAGTAAAGAAGAAAAGAATATTTCGTCCTTTAGTATATATGGAAACAAGGGATTCGAGGAAGAAGAGAACGGAAACACTGGTTTAGGAAATGAAAATATTCAAGAAATTACTTATGAGAAAAAACGCAAGCGATTTCAAACTGATAGTAGAATTTTAAAAAGGAGAAAACATAACACTTCAAAAAGAATAATAAAACAAAATAAGGAAGTTAACCAAAAATATGATAATGGTATCGACCAATTTATAAAAAGTAAACTAAACAAGCTACTAAATGTGTCTCTTAAAAATAATATGATAAATGAATTTATAAATAGTAAAAATGATGATTGTATAAATATAATGCTAAATGATAGTATTACGGTTTCTATATATTTCCCTCTTCAATTTTATTATTTAAGAAAACATCTATGTAAAAAAGAAGAATCATTTTTAATTTCACTTATAAAAAGTAATTATATAAATTTTGATCATAAAAAAAAGCATTTTATTAAAACATATGATGATAAATATATTATAAAAGAAATAAATGCACATGAATTTAAATCTTTTTTAACTAGATATAAAGAATTTTTTCAATATTTTTCAAATGTCTTTTTCAAATCTCAAAAATCAGCAATGTGCTTTTTATTTGGCTTATATCAAATTTCAATAAAAAAACCAAACCGGAAAACATTAAAAAGCTATATTATTTTAGAAAATATAAAAATTGCAAATCATAATTCAAAAGTATTAATTTTTGATATTAAAGGTGCTAGAAAAAAAAAAAACATACAAAAATTAATTAAACAAAGTAGAAAAACTATCTCGATTTTTGACAAGAATTATAATCTGTCTTTAAATACATGCAAAATAACGCAAGATGGCGAAAAAGATGAATCAGATAATTGTGGTTCGGGAATTTCAATGAATTTGAATTATTTTAACAAATACCTTAAAAATGAAAAAAAAATTAAGTTAATATGCAGATCTTATAAAAATAAAAGGGAGAAAAATAGACAGATTTATCCTATAGAAGAAAAAGGGGAAGACCTATTAAATTCAGAGATGGTTTTTTCAGGCATATCTAATGGTATTCAAAATGAGTCTCCACAAAAAAAAATGCAAACACACAATATAAGTCTAAGTAATAACAGTAGTAGTAGCGGTCAAAGCAATGAACAGATAATGCATTGGGCATACATAAATATTAGAAAGAAAATGATGCGTGGTTTGAACTATCATTATAAGATTAAATTATTTGAAATTTCACAGAATGTGATGAAATTCAGGAACAGATATATAGTGATTAAAATGGGTAAAGCTGTAGAAATGGATAATCCAAATGAATGTAAATTAGATAATGAAATAACCCAAGGTAAAGATGAAAATGATACAAAAAGAACAGAAATCAATAGTGAAAACATTTTCATGAAAGAAATCATTGCTAACACAAAAATGTATTTAGCGATAAATAGACAAGTTTTAAATTTAAAAAAGAACAAAATAAAAAAAATTGACCGAAAAAAAAGAAGAAAAAAAGCAATTCAAAGTAAAAATCATTTATATTATTTAAAAAGAACATTATATTTTTTAAGAAAAAAAAATAATTATATATTAAATAAATATAATTTAAATAGACATATAGTAAGACATAACAGTATAAGCGAAGAAAAATATGATTTTATTGATAAAGATAATTTATATAATAAAAATTTAGAAGCATTAAATTCGATAGAAAAATATAATCATTTTGTAGTGGATAATTATAACAGCTATAAGGGTTATACTGTACTGTTTGATGACAATTTTCGAGATTATATTAAATCAAAAGTAATAAATTTAGAATATAAAGATTATAAATATTTGATGGACTCATTAAAAGAAGACAGTGATTTTTTATGCTCACAAGATATTATGGATTATTCCTTACTTATACATATAGACATATCAAATCATGTTATCATTTTTAAAATAATTGATTATTTAAGACCATATACTTGGGATAAATCTGTGGAAAACTTTAGCAAAAGTGTTCTTTATTTGACAAAAGGTTATAGGCCAACTATTATACAGTCTGAATATTATAAAAAAAGATTTATAAGTAACATAAAGAAATATGTTTCATTTTATATTCCTATACATGCTCTTAATAAGGATAGTGTTTTTAAGATAACACCTAAATCGAAAATAAACGAATATGAAGAATCTAATGAAATTGAAAAAGCAGCCACAAATGAAAAAAGTTTCTCTATTATTACATTGAACAAAAATAATCCTTATAGAAAATATTTTTTTTATAATTTATTTAATATAATTATACGATATTATGGAAATTTTCACATATATATGAAATATTTTATGACGAATCAAAATAATTTACATATGCATTCATTTGGAACAAATATTTATTCGAAAAAAAATTTATTTATTTTTTTAAGTTATTATGCAAAAGAAATGTATATAAAAATGATTACAGAAAAAGAGGAAGAAAACAAAGAACAAAAAAAAAACTATAACAACTGTAGTAACACCACAGAACAGCTAACGTTATATATGCAAAATAGAGATCCATTTTTTATGTGCTTCAATAATGTAGGCAATGATGGTTTTAGGCACATCCAAAACGAAGATCAAAATGATAATAGTAACAAATTAACTCTACATAGAGATGGAATAAATAGCGAAGTACCATCTCCAAATATGATAAATATAAACTTATTGAATAAAAATTTTATAAATAATACAAATAACAATGATTATGATAAAATGACCGAGGTTATTGAATATTTAAGAAATCCTATTTTTCCATATTATACAGTAGAACAATATAATTTCTTAAATTATGATTATATAGATGTTAGAAATAATAATATCTATGATGATATATTTTCACAAATTTATAAAAATACTTTATATTTTCCAAATATTCTTAATATAAATGATAAGAAAAATGACTTGATCCATTTTTCAAAAATTCAACCAAATTCCTTTTTTAATTCAACAAATAATTCTTTTGATATAAATAAATATAAAATGCTACAAAATTTATTTTATAACCGAATTTCGGAATTTCAAATTACGATTTTAAGAAAATTACAAAAACATAATTTTAACATAGAAAGTATTTCAAATTATGTTCAAAATAATTTATATATTGAAATGAATGATGTTAATCTTCATCACAATAATATAAATTATTTGGATGTCTATAACATTTTTAATATTTGTGAAAAAAATTTTAATACGAAATACAAGAGAAAAAGCCGTAGAAAAGGGAATAAAAAAAGAAAAGACAACGTTCTTTTGTACATTCCGTCTTATTTTTTATTTGCACTTGAGAAGAAATAATTAACCATAGGACAGTGAAACAACATTCTTGTTCTTCACCACAAAACATATAATAAAACAAATAAATAGATATAACTTTTTAAAATATAAAATTATAAAGAAGAAAATAAACAATATCCAAATTGCTTATTAAAGGGCATACACGCATAACTAAATATATATATGCAAATGTATATCACCTATTCCCTGTATTTTTTTAATATTGGCATTTTGTTTTTGTACTAGTTTTTTAATTCTAAGAATTAATTTTTGTCTCTCCACACATTCCTATTTTTGATATGCATGGACATTTATTTATATTGATTAAAATAATTTTTTTGTTTAAATAATTTTTAATAATATTTGAGTGTTTATTTTTATTTACCTTTATAGTTGTTATGTAAGCAAATTTCGCAAATGTTTTTTCACCCCACATATATATATGCTTGTGCATTATAATTAATTTTTAAATTTTCTATGATTTTTAACCTTACAAACGTAAGCTTAACAAGAATTCCAAACCGCTAATTATAAAAATGTGTTTTTACAAATGTGTGTACCATTTTTATTAACAAGTATTATGTATAATAATATAGTTAGAATGCTATGTAGACAAAATATAGAGTGTTTTTTTTTTAAATTGAATCACATAAAAATATAAGAAGTAAATGAAAAAAGCACAGACGAATTTTATAGTGCTTGCTCATTATTTTGCCTTGAAGGTATTTTTTACAACTAAAATTATATTTTTATTATTAAAGAATTGTTGTGGATACATAATATGTATATTGCAACCTGGTTATATAATAACACCAAATAAACAAAACGACCAATGTGCTATACAAATTCGTATGCATTTTCTACAAAAGAATAAAAGTATATGCTTGTATAAATATGTTCACTTTCTAATATTTTATTAGTTTTTCGAACAAGTGCTAACTATTTTAGGGCTTTACTTTTTTTATCATTGTAATAATAAAAATGATATATAAAGGATACAGCCTATTAAATAATATACAAAATGCTATACGACATAAGCAAATAAATATTTTATATAAACGCACAAAAGTGTATATGAAAGCGCAAATATCTATAAAATATATATTATTATATCAATATTATTAATGATAAAATGAAAAAAATTAATTTATTTCTTTTTTTCCGTTTTTTTAAATTTACCAACTTGTACTATGTTCCAGTAGTAAAAATTAATTTAAAAAAATACGTGGAAAGCTATTATTAATCTCTATATATTTTTTTGTTTCCAATTAAACTGCATAACTGAATTATTTTTTAATGCTTAAATGAAAAGGGCACAATAAAAATAATTTAATATGCGATACTATATGTACATGATAATATGTATCAGCAATATATGCATAATATAAATATCTATAGCAGCATTATTATTATTTTTTAATTTTCTCCCATCTATAATAATTATATCTATATTTCAAAAATAATATATAATATATATAAGGAAAACCTCTATTATTTTTATATATCATTCAAAAATTCGAAATTAAAAAAAACTTCAAAAACTGCAGAACTTTAATTGTAATTAGAAATATTGTTTCAAAAATTTATTTTGTACCTTGCTAAATATATTATAACAATAAATAAATATATTTATTTATATTTCCATACTTTCTACTTTTAACTGTAAAGTTATATATTCTTATATTTTTTATCAAAAATGGATATGCTAAACCCTCAATTCGAAGCCATTGGAAAGGAATTTGTAAACCACTATTTCCAATTATTTAATACTGGAAGGTAAAAAAAAAAATGAAAAAGAACAAAGAATGAAAAAAATAAACAAAAAAATAATGCAATGTATATAATGTATGTATGGGGTTCTGCTATATAATGCGATCGTACATCATGCATCTAATTGCTCCATAATAATGCAATAAATCACTATATTTAATAAAATTTATGAAATGCATTAATGTAATTTGTTTATTTAAGCTTTTCATTATATTATTATTTATGGCTATATGTGTTTTTTTCTTTTATCTCTCTATATAGAAATGAATTGGCTAGCCTTTATAAAGACATAAGTATGATGAGTTTCGAAAATGACCAATGTAGAGGAACTAACCAAATAATCGAACGATTAAATAAATTGCCACCAACAGTAGTACATAAATGCTTAAGCTTGGACATTCAACCCACCCCCAATAATGGCATTTTAATATTAGTTTGTGGTGATATCATTATTGAAGAAAATAAGCCCTTAAAATTTGTTAGAACCTTTCACTTATTCCCCTTACCTAGTGGCGGATATTTCAGTAATACAAAATTATTACATATTATACATATACATGAGAATATGTGTATGAATTTTCGTAGCATATTCATTTGGGTAAACATTTTCTCTTCTTTCTTTTTTTTATCTTTTTTCAGTTTTCAACGATTTATTCAGATTTTGTATTAGTTAAGCAGCCACTATAAAAAATGTGATGCATAGAGCAGCGAAGAAATTATTAAGTTGCACTTAACCTTAACTTATTTATTATATCTATTTTATTTTTGAATAAGTAAATTCATTCATTTTAGAATTATATATATGCCATTTATGCTGACATCTACTCATGTATTTAAAATAATGTTATTATTTATTTCACTGCAATGCTCACTTTTATAATAAAACTAAAACAATCCTATAGGGAACGAATAAATATTATTATGAGTATATATAGATAGAAAACGATAAAAAATATAACTTATATTTTTCGAATGGAAAAAATCTTATATGTGCGTATTCTTTTCTGCATCTGCTTCTATTTTTTTACTTACGAAATTATTTAGCTAAGGATAAAGAACGTAAAAATAAATATAATTTTGAGGGATTGTATATATACCTTTTGCATTAATCTCAATATTGTTTCTATTGGTGATACCATCTTTGAATATTTCGAAAAAAAATACCCTCATCTATAATATATATACACTCGCTTATATGCATCTTTGATTTTTCTGTATGGCAAATACTTACAAATTATTGTAATAATAGCCATTATTAAAGGATATTTTAGTTCAGATTAAAAAATTATAATTTGGTATATATTAGTTTTTATTTTCTGATTTCAAATTTATTTACTTAGTATTTTAATGCGTATTATGTATTATAAAGATATGTCTATCAAAAAATTTATCATAGATCCATTTACATCTACAAAAAAAATATATAGTGGAGAAAAATGTAAATAAAAAAAAATAATATATTTTTTTTAATAATTTAGAAAAAAATTGGAATTATTTGTAGAAATAATTTAAAAAATGTACATATATATGTGTAAATATTTATTTTAGTTTCTTAGACATAAGTAAAATTTATTATTATGTCGAATGTACTAATATAGATATGCTGAAATAAAAAAAAATAATATTAATAATTTAATCATTTTATTCAAGATATGAGCATTTTCCGTTAAAAAATAATATAACAAAAATAAAGCTAAGATATTTCATTATAATTTATATTTATATGATTATCCATATTTATGCTAAAAACCCACAACATGCATATATGTAGAGCATTTTCTCCTATTGTATAATATTCACAATTAATATAAAAATATAATTGATTTTTTTTTGCAAAACAAATGATGGGAGACAGTATTAAAAAAGATTGCGCAGGCTTTATAATTAATGAAGAGGATGAGTTTTCAAATATATTTAATTATAAGAATGTAAAATGTTTTAAATTCCCTAACTACATCTATATTGGCCAAATTAAAGGTAGACAAATTCAATTTATAGTATGGTGCATCGGCATTTATATCTGTTAAAATTGATGAACTTGCATTTATATAAATAGAAGGGAAGGCAAAAATGTCTTCTTTGTGTATGTGTAGCTAGCTTTTTGAGTTTTTATAATGATACAATTTTTATGTGTATTTTATGATTTTTTTTAGAATCAAATGAAACAGAAGGAACAGAAGATAAAAAAAATGAGACAAGTGGCAATAAGAAAAAAGCAAAGGAAGAGTTAGGAAATAAAGAAAAAATAGAAAAGACTAAAAAAAATGTGAAAAAAAAAAAAGTGGAAAATATTATAAAAGAAGGCTATGGTATGCTATTAAGTTTAAAAAAAAATTCTTTCGGTGAAGAAATAATAGTAAACAAGTTTATTGGAAACTGGAAAAATGATAAAAAAAGTGGGTTAGGATTAAATATATATTTAAATAAAAATATATATTATGGATATTATATAAATGATATGAAAAATGGTTATGGGAATTTTATTTGGAATGATAGTAAATCAACTTATGAGGGGAATTGGACTAATAATTATATGCAGGGTAATGGAAAATATAAAAATAAAAATTATATATTTGACGGAAATTTTCATATGAATAAGTTTGTTAATTTTAATGGGGAATGGATAGATATAATTGAAATTGAAAAAAATTATTCTAAAAACAATAGAGTTAATAAAGAAATAATTTTAAATAATAATATCGATTTGATTATATTGTCTTTTGATTTTTTAAAAGTTAATCTCAAAAAAATTGCTACTACAATTAAGTATAAATATAATAAAATACCTTTTATTATACGTTCTAAAAATTTTGTGGACAAACATAAGCAAAATATTGATTTGTCTAAACTTATTTTTTTAAGTTATTACTTAAATACATTAGAAGTAGAAAACTATTTGAACGATGCCCAATTAACCTTTGACAGTTTAGGAAAGGGTATTTTAAAAGATCAAAATATAAATTTCGACCAAGATCATAATAATTATAATGTATCGAATTTTGATGAAACGGAATCTGAATCGATTATCAAAAGTGAGATTTCTTGTTCTCATACATCTGACCAATGTAGTGAATCAAATGATTCTAATAGCACTGGAAAAAATAGTTCTAACGATAGAAGTAGCGAATTAGAAGATTCCATCACTTTCTCTAATAGTGATGATTCTACAGCTTCTTATGGATCTAGAATGTCTATATTTTCCAACATTCCCGAAATATATAGCAAAGAAAATAGTTTAAATTCAATAAAGGATGATAATGAAAATATAAGCAATCCAAATGAATGCACATTAAATAACTTGATTGAAAACAAAACTGGAAGTATAGAAAGTGATGGTAGTGAATTGAAAGAATATATAAAAAATCGAAATTTATCGAAGATAGAGATGGACAAAAAAGCAAAAGATACATTCTCAAAAAGTGGTAGTATAAGAGAAAGTAACATAAACAATAATGAAAATGATAATAATTTAAATGAATCAAATTATGACTCTAAAAATAGAGAATCCTACGATCTTAAAATGAACAATGATACCACTTATGTTAACATTGAAGAAAAAAGAAAAAATGAAATAAATAAATTAATCAGCAAATATGTCAATATTTATAATAATTGTGAAAGTGATTCAAGTGAGTATAGCATATTATCCAGTGGAAAAGAAACAACCAAAAGTTGCAAAAACGATACTAATAATGAGAATACAACTGAACAAATAAAAAGTGAAGAAAACGAAAATAAAAATGAAAAAGACAAGGAAGAAACTCCGAATGAAATAATCAATATAAATAATAAAGGAAATAATTATGATAATATGAATAAAATCGTTAAAAATGATATTTTAAAAATATATATAAGTATTAAGTTTTTAAAAAAATTAAGAAAATGTAATTTGTCTTGTACTTATAATATTAATAAAAAAATTAAAAACTCATTGATTTTGAATTATCCATTTATTTTTAATCTAAATTATGGGAAAAATAAAAATGAAATAACATTAGATCACCTTTTTATAAAAAATGTTACCATACCCAAGTTTTGGTAAGAGAAAAAAAAACATAATAATAGTAACGATAACTATATTAATGTTTTTTACAAAATTGAAATATATATTAAGGATATTAACATTCATAAATATGTAAATAAAACATTGGTTTTACATTTAGTATGTTTTTGGTTTCATTTTTTTTTAATAGGAACTTAAGTAACTATTTTGGAGATTCTGTGGATAAAATTCCTAAAGACATTTTCACGCCTTTGTATTTTGATTTCAATAATGAAAACAAAAACATTTTTAATTTTTCTCAAATTAATAAAAATGATAAGACAAATTTAGAGAACGACTGTGGAGAAACACCTTTTAATCTGAATTTTTTTATGGTTACAGACTTATTAGTAGATGAGACAAACGATATAAATTATTTAAAATCATTACTTATAGATAAATTTAAAGACTATTTATATGTAAACAATTTATTTTTTATCATAATTGAGTGATAATCAGATTATATGTATGTGTTTTTTTCTTAAATGCTTTGAACAAGAAAAGTGGGATATTAAATTTAAAAACAATTTGTATTAGAAAATATTTACATTCATTTATGCATAGAACAATTAAAAAAAAAGAGAAAAATGTATAGTTAAACATAAATTCGATCTAAATTATCCATTCGGACTCGTCTTTCCTCCTCGAGCTCCATGATATAGCTCCAGTGGTCTTTAGTTATTTCATCAGATCCATCTGAAAATGCAAATATTCTTGACATGCATATCCATGTATTTAAAATAAATTGATTTATGGATTTATTTGTTTGTCTCAACGTAACAAAATAATCGGTAATATAATTTTGTATATCTGTAGTAATTTTTGCAGAATGGTTTTTTGATAATATATAATTGATATATCTTCTAAATTGCATAAGTTCTTTTTCATTTGGCTTATAATTTTCATAGATATTTTTAAATTCTTTTGAAAATGAAATAGACTTTGAAATATTTTCATCATCATTAGATTTATTTTGATCAATTCCAATGTCATTTTTTTGATCTGTTTTTAAGTTGTCTACTCCATTTAAAGATGATTCCTTCTTAGCATTACTTTTATTTAGAGGTTTTATATCTTTTTGAAGTATAGGAACAGATATGTCGATATAATTGTAAAACATTGATTTTTTTTTGGATAACATTAATATATTATTTTGTGTTTCAAAAGTAATATCAGTATTAAAAATATATGGTAGTTCTTGTGATGTTATTAATCTTTCTATGCAATGAAAATTTTTTATGCCAATGCTATTAAGATTACCTACATCTAATAAACATTCATCAAAAGCAATATAAGTATTATTAGCTAGCTGAAGTTTTCCTTTTTTTAATTCTCCACTATCATTATTCATAACAGATACTAAATGGTTACTGTTTAATTTACTTAAAGAAAGAGGAATGTATCTATATAAAGGAATCAAGTTTATGAACATATTATTTATATTTAAAATATTGTTAGCAACTGTTTTTTCATCATTATTGAAATTATTAATATTTTTTGTGCCGGAGATTTGGCTAACAGTATTTCCCACGGGTTCTTCTAATTTTGTTATATCTCTTTTTACATAATTTAAATCCTTTTGATCATTGTTTAATGCATCGGTATTTTGTCGATATGGTTTGTCGTTCGAAGTATTTTTTGTTAACAAGTTAAAAATACCTAGACTAAATTTACCCAATTTTAATTTGCTTTCATTAATATAACTTGCACATAAGTAAAAAAATATATAATTAGCAACTAATAAATCATTAGAAAAATGTGTAGAAATATAAATGATTAGATGCTTTCTCAAATCATTTACATTATTGAATGGACCACTTTCTAAAATATTTGTAAGGTCATTTTTAAATAATATACAATTGCTTATAGGATTAAAAATATTTATTTTAGTATAACGGAAGACATGAATACATGGATATTTTAAAAAATTCTGATCATGGGAAAAATAATAATTCAAATTTTTTTGATAGTCTTCATAATCTTTGATTTGATGTTTACGAAATATACCTATTATTTCAATTATATCATTTAACTTTAAAAAATCGTCTGAATTTTTCCCGTTATATTGACTATTCGCATCGTAAATTTTTACTATACATCTCATTTTTTGGGAAGTAATAAATTCTTTATCTTTTTCTTCTTTTACAGTTCCATTTTGAGACAGTTCAGTCTTTAATAAAGAATTTGATATATCATTATTTATATTGTTGTCTAAATTATTTTCCGAAGGATTAGGGCATATGCTCGTTTTTTTATTTTTTACATTATCTGAGCTTTCAGCCAATTTAGATTCACTAGTACGAACTAATTTGCATGAATGCCCAATTGAATCTGAATTTTTATTAACACTTTGTTCATAATTATTTGGGTTTTTTAAAAAAAATTCAGAATTACTAAGATATGAAGTATACTCATACAAATTTTTACACCATGAGCCTTTATTCCCTGGTACATTTGTACATAAAAATAAATATCTATTCCAATATTTGTTGAAATTACTATAATTATCATAAAGCATAATATCTTTCTTATCTTTTTGTGTGCAGCCTTCATCATTTTCCTTTGCATTATCCTTATTTCCTTGCTCAGTGTTGTCATTATTTTTCTCATAGTTTGATTCATAGTATTCACCAATCCCATATTTTTTTTCACTGTCTTCAATTACTTCCCAATCATCGTCCATGTCAATATAGTCTCTATATTTTGAGCTTTTTAAAATGATTTCTCCAGTTTTTTTGTTTCTTAATTTATAAATCCCAAGGTAGCATTCAGGAGAAATTATTTGCTGAACCATACAAGTCCATCTAACTAACGTTGCATCTTTTAATTCGTTTAAATCGGGAAATGAATTTATACATACACAATTATCTACAGTATTATTATTAGGAATAATATTGCTTCCTTTTTCTTTTATAATTGCTTCAGAAATATCATTTCTTGAGTCAATTTTTTTGTTTCCATCTAAAGGTGTTTCATTTGTTAGATTACAGATTTTCTTTTCTTTCTTCTCTTCAGATTGTTCAGTTTTTTTGTTGTCATCATTCAGATTTTTTGATATTCCATTTCCTAGTTCTATATATCTATTAACTATTATACCTTCATCCCAATCTGCATCTATTTTTTTGACTCCCTTAGTTTTTGTATAATCTAAAAATAATGTATCTATTTGATTTAATACGTTCATATTGAAGAGTTTGTCTTTTATCTATATGTAAGTGTGTGGAAAAACTTATGGATGTGTATTTATTTTGAGCTCAATTATTATGAGCAAAGAATCGTACGCCTTTCAATGAAGTATATGCATATACAAGCCAAAGGTGTGTTGCTATTGAATATATGTATTTTTTAATTTGTCAATATATGTAGGTCGCACTCACTAAAATCGTATTTAGTTATCCATTCGTAATTTTCGTTATTTATTTTATCACTTTTTTTTTCTTTCCTTTAATACATCCTTTTACAGAATTTATAAACAACTTAACCAATACAATTTTTATAATTATTTTTTTTTATGAAAAGTTTTAATTTGTATTTTTCTCATACAAATGTTTAAGATGTTTCTCTTTTTTTCTTAAGTGCTCTCGTTTATTTTTACACTTGACCACCTTATATATACTAAATGTATGAATGTATCTCTATAAGTGTGTTTTTTTATATCTTTAATTATTTTCCGTTGATGAACAGCTAATTAATTCCATGGTATTATGATGGTATGTTTTTTCCACTTATATATTTTTTTTTATTTCTTAAGTGATATATTTTCCGCCAAATTTTTGTATAAATATATACCGATGGGTTTATACATATGTGCACATATATACTTAAAAAAAATTATAAGTCCGTTTCTTAGTCTCCGTTTATGAGTTTTTCTTAAATGGCTATTTTTTTCTTAACATATATAATATAAATTTATATTTCATTAATACACTAGGCCAAATAACCACACAATTTAATAATTTTTTTAGAATCCTTAATCACATTTTTTCTCCTTTTCTTTTCTAACATCTATAAAGCGGATATTTTTAATCGTCGATGTAAAATCGTTCTTTTACTTTTTACTCTCTAGATATTCACGTACAAAAAATGCAAAGTATATAAAATAAATAATTATAAGATACATGTGTCGGAATTATGTCACTTTAATCACATTAAGGATGATTGATAATGTGCTACTAAAAAGTTTTATATATTTGTATATATTTGAAAAATAATAGTTTTAAATTAAAAGAGGTTTAAACCAAGTGTGTATGCATGCACTCCAAATTATATATACGTAGTTTAAACTGAATCATCATACAAATATATGAAACCCTAAAACAGATGAGTACTCACGGAAGCATATATACCCATTCATTTACTTATTGTTTATATGCAAAATTATGAACAAAATTTACTTCTTTGCAAACGAATGAAAATCATTGCAACACCGTCTTAAGTATCTTAGTTTATCTATAACTTGTTAAAAATGCTTTTTAACATTTTAACAAAATATGCATTTATTTGCAATTTGATTTTAAATTAAGATATAATTTTAACAATAATAATAAAAGAATTTTTGAAATTTTGCCTATTTATTTTAATTCTACATACACTATTATATATAGTTTCAAGTTATTATATGGAAACAATGTACATTTTAAAACATGTGCTTCATAATAATGTATAAAGTCTAAACTTGTTGTTTTCTAAGTTCCAATTACATACCTTCCTATCAAATAGAGATATTATATAAACAGATGAATAAATAAATACATATTACATGAAAACACTAACTTAAATGGTACATCATACATTCATTTATACATTCATGCATTTTAAAATATTAGTAAATTGAGTAATTTCTAATCATGAATAAACATAAATGATAAATAGATAGGAGGAATAAAAAATATTATAAAAATAAAATACAATACTATTACAATGAGGTGAATATGAATACCAATGAATGATTCAAAAAAAATATTAAAGCGGCAATAATAATCTTAAAAAAACAATGAAATTTAAAAATGTGATATTTATTGAAAATAGACTCTATGCAATATCAGATTGTTAAAGATCATCAGGGACATTTGCAAGCATAATTTTTAGATATCGAATTAATCTGTAACCTCCTAAAGCAATTTGTTCATTTAAAACTTTTTTTAAATTAATAACATATGCATTTGATAAATCATATGAGGTATGTCTATTTAAAGTATCAAATGGGAAAGCTGAATAGACATGTTTAACAGCTTGCTCATAACTATCCTCAACTATATATCCCAAAAATTCATTCTCGTCCATTCCGTTGTCTATTCTTTCTCCAAAATATTCAGGAGGGTATGTTTTCATTAAGTCACGGGCATCTTTTGTTACTTCTTCGACAGTAGCATGTGGCCATTTTTTATCTCGGGCATGAAAAACGCAATCACATAAGTGATGTAATTTTTCAGTACGGTGATTATAACTGACATTAATAGCTGTTCCTCCGTAATCTCCTTGTATGAAATTTTTATTAAAGAATGTGGTAGTATGTAAAGGTTGGTGCATGTCACCAAAAACATGAATAAAATATCTTAATTGGAAATTATAAGAAAAATAACTGCCATATTTTTTTTTTTTTTCGAATGATTTTAAGTTATGAAATATTCTTTTTGTAATAGTTAATGAGTTATCTGTGGTTTTATAATATTCTTTATGATACATATCTAAATCAATATTGGTAGGATTATATGGTACATTAATATAATGCCATCTGTCCATTAAATCGATACCATCCATTCTTTTAGTAGTATCTACAGGATGTTCATAGTATTTAATATGATCTGGCCATACAGCTGCATATACATGATTATTGAAATCGTTATCTTCTTTGTAATTTTGGAATATTTTTGTTAAAAGTTTCTTTTCATTATCATCAAGTCCTTCATATGCTATGGCACTTATTAACATGTGCCCTTCATCTGACCAGCAGGTTGCTTCTTTCAAAAGCAACAAGGAAAACAATCCACAGGAAATTAGGTATTTAATAAATCCCATTTTTTTTTTTCAAAAAAAAAAGATGGTTTATTCAGATAATGAGAAATTATATTAGTTGAATGATAAAAATTAAAGTATAAAATTAAATTATTTTAATTATATTTTAGAAAAATATAATTAGAATAATTTAAAAAAAATATATAATTAGTATATTAATTGTAAAAAACTTAGAAAATATAATTATAAATTATTTAATATTAATTAAATATTAACATAATTATTTGATTATTTTTAATGTCAAAATTTTAATAATAAAATATTCTAAACTAAAAATGTTATAAAATATGGGGTATAGTGTTAAAAAGTATAGCTAGTCGAAATAAAAAAAAAAAAAATTTAATTAATTTTCTCGGATTTCCTTTATAGGGTAAAAAATAAATCTTGGTATAGTATATGATTAAAGGTCATTTCAAAGATTTTTTCAATATATTGTAAAATTATATAAAATAAACTATACAAGAAATTAAGAATGAAAAAAATGAAAATAAAAATTTGCATAATGTAAAATAGTGATATGTGTTTGTATAAGGTACTAATACAGAACTGTGAACAGTTATTTACTTAAAACTAAAGCATCAAAGTTAGTTGTATATATATAAACATAAGTATAAAAAAGCGGTTGAAAAATAATACTACTATAATTATAAAGGCAGGGTTCACAATGAATTATTTTCCAATGCCAAATATTCTATGCATAATAAAAAAATGTGTATATATATTCGAGAATTGAACAAATGGAATATATGGTTAATTAATTTACTCTCAAATACCAATTAAATATAAACAACTATAATTTAAATATATAAAATATGAATATAATCATTTGTCATATCAAAGAATCCATAAATGAAAGCAGCATATCTACACAAATACGAAATATGTAATAATAAAATAATAATTTAAACTTATAATAGCAAATGGAAATAAATAATAGAAAAATTAAAACCCTAACACACATATTTTATCATTTTTGTTCTATTTCATAATATGTAAATTTTTGTCATCCAATTTTTTAAAGCATAAATATAATTCATATTTAGCTATGGGAAAAGCAAATATATGAGCACATCTATTAAAATAAACAAAGAAATAAAAAGAACTGTGTTTTTTTTTCGGTTTATAAACAATATTTAAGAAATGCAAGTAAAATATAAAAATGAAAAAAGGTTATTTAACTGCATACAGTTTTATAGCATATATTTTTTATATAATATATATTATGGTGAATTTAGCTAGCCATTACAACTGTCACTCAATTGGTATTAAATGTCCTACTTACCAAATAAATATATTAAAAGGAATAACAGAGGAAAATATAAATGGAAATAAATGTAAATTAGGAACAAATTATAAACACCTTTTCAATAATCCATCAAATGGAATAGTAGGTGGATATAGAAATTCATATTTTATTAAAACAATTATATTGCAAAAAGGACATAAATTAAAGGAAAATAAAAAAAATATAATAATATTAAAAAAAAAAGACCAAAATATTAATACAGCGCATGTGCGTAATTTAAAAATCGCGTGCACAGATGATAATATATTAAACCAAGAACAAATTGAATCGTCCAATACTGAAAACAATATAAATATTAATAATCAACCTCAGATAAAAAATAACGACATGCTTGGAGAATGTGAATATAATATTGAAAAGGAAAGAGATTATGATATAAAAAATGGAGAAGAAAATAATAGTAACAAATTAAGTGACGATTTATTGGACGAAATAAATATGAATAAAATCACTGAAGAAGAAAACAGTATCGCCCACAAAAATATGGACGATGATGGTTTTGACATACTAAAACATTTTAATGTAGAAAATGATAATTCTTTAATTAGTAATGTAGACCCTGAAAAGAGCAAAGATCTTATAAATAGCAATTATTTTAAAAATATGATGAAAGAATTAAATTTGAATGAAGATGAAATTTTAAGCATGATAAGAAAAAACGAAAAAAATGTTACCAAATTAATTAGTGAAAATTTAACAGTTGAACAAATTGAAAAAAGAGCAAAAAATGAAGAAAAACGTGACGAAGAATTATTTGATGCTTATATGAATAATAATTTAAGAATAGGAAATTATATTAGTTTTAAAAAAATTGGAAAGAAATATAAAGATATTATTAAAGAAGTTATAACCATTTTACTTCATAATAATATTCAATTTAAAGATATTATTAAAGATATTGAAGAAGGTAGATATGAAATAAACAAACTGATATCTATATTAAAACACCATGAGTTGTTTACAGATTTAGATAATAGTGTTTTAGATGAAATAATTAAAAAATCAGTGTTAATGGGATATCTTAATGAAAAGTTTTCAAATGACATTCATGATTTTGAATGGAATAAAAATTTTGAAAATATTATTTTCAATTCAATAAATAATGATAATTTCAAATTACGAGATATTTTATGCACATATAATAGCATAAACGTAAGTATTGCAAATACAAAAAAAACTGATATAGATTCGGAAGAGTATGATGAAATAGAAAATTCGATAAAATATTCCATTTCAGAATATGAAAAGAATAATTCCTTGGATATTCTTTCCTTTTTTAGTATCTTCGTCAATTTTAATTGATAAAACTTGATGTTAGAACATGCACAAGCATATCCATATATGGGTGTGTTTTTTCTCTATTCCATTATTCTAACATTCGGTGTAAATTTTTCATATAATTTTTTATTTATTTGTATTTTTAATTTCAAAATAATTTCTTACTTTGCAATTAAAATTGAATTATCGTTATTTCCCCCACTATTGATATATTCATAATATGGTAAATAATTATAATATGATTTTTTGTATGCCTCAAAAAGTAATTAATTTAATTATTATTCTTATGTGGCATTTTCAATATTTTTTTCGTAAAACTTTTTTTTTAAATAATTAATTTGTGGTTCATTATAATATGACCAACATAAAATCCACCGAGTTATTCTTCCAGTATAAGACTCAAATATTCTATATTGTGATATATACAATGGAAAGGAAACATTATTAATATTTTTAAAATAAAACAATTTATCAAAACATAAATTGTTTGCTATTATATCGTTTATGAAATCAACTTGTTTTTTTTTATGTATACTATATAATCTCATTGATTCTAATATTTCATTTTTTATGAATTTGACATTACTTTTTTTTGATACTAATGTAGTAAACCATATTACATTGTAAAAAAATATTTTGCTTTCATTAAGCATTTTCATAATAAATTTATATTCTCCCCCTTTATGCGAATGGCTATTTATGTCTTTAGTTTTTTCATGCATATTACTATTGTCTGGTCCTATAAAAGGTGCATTATTGCCATTTTTAGGAGAATAGTAATTCTCTTCCTTTGCTTTCATTTCATTATTATCACTAATTTGATCATTCGCATTATACAAATTAACATTATTGGATATATCATATTTATTGTGATCATTAATGTTTTCTACTTCATCATCGTTTCTTTCAGGATAGTAAACAACTTCATCTATATTTGCTTCTACATTTCGGAAAGGGTTTTTATTAAATTCTTCCATCACTGTATAATATGGGGGATTACACATTGTGAAAAAGTATAAATCTGAATCTTTAATTACATTTAAAAATATTTTATGTTTATCGTGTTGATACTTTAACAATATATCATTTTCTTTATTATTTAATATGATATTTATATAAGAATATTTCAAAGAATCTATATTTATATCTACTCCTATAAAAGACCATTTATAGACAATATTCCCTAGAAGGGGATATATGCAATTAGCACCGACTCCAACATCTAAAACTTTTATTATATTCCCATATAATAATATCTGGGTATTATTGATATCATTATTGTTTCTATATATGTATGTATTTATATTGTCCTTATAATTTTCTAATGAATTTATACTTGTAAGGTCTGATATGATATGAATATAATTAGCTCTCCCCGGTACACATGGGCATAAAAATTTTTTTTTTTCTTGCTCATTTTGGTTATTCAAATTAGGATATGTTATTTCTTTGTTAATGTTATTTTGTGTTCCGTCTTCATATGCATCAATAAGATATAACAAATTATCTGTGTATTCATTATATGCTTCCAAAAGTGAATTTTTTTTTATATCATATAATTCCTCTTCATTATGATATAAAAAATATTGTTCATTATTATTATATGATGATGATGCAATAATATTGTCAATTTTATTATCTAATTTTTCATCATATATATATGGCAGAAAAAAATGAAGATTATAATACTCTTTTAACAAAGCTTTACTTAAAAAATAGGTAGCTATTGTTTTTTCAAAGTTATAAATTTTCTTTCCCTTTTTATTCACAATTAAATACTTATTTAAATACACATACTTTTCTCCTAATTCTTCAAAATTTGGTATAAAGCTTTTATGAATATTTCTTTCATGCATTAAATTAGAATGTCGATTATGCCGATTTTTCCTTTGCCAGTCATCCTTATTTTTTCTTTTCGCAAATTGTACCATTTTGGCTCATGATACGTATATATTTTTTGTTCAATATTTTTCTTTTATTTTATAATTTTTTATGATGCAAAAACGAAAAGGAAAAAACAAAAACACAAAAAAAATAAATTAGTTAACTCGGTATATAGAAAATGGAAATACTAAACAATTAATGCGAGATGCATATATGCTGTAAGCAAATGAAAATGAAGAATATACAAAAAATTAAAAAAAAATAAAAATGAAATAACACAAAATGAAAAAAATAAAATGATGATGAAGAAAAAACGAGAGTATCGAAACGACCAAATTTTATAACGATGTCGTTTTTTTGTTTTCAAAAAAAACATAATTCAGAATGGTTGTGAGAAGGGAAATATAAGAATATTTCTATTATAATAGCAGACAAAATAGCAATCCATAAAGAAAAAAAATACATAATTCATTTTCTATATAAAAGTTAATGTGATAAATATATAGAAATTTTTAATGTGCGCAAATTGTATGCTATATAAATGATTTCTTTCACCTTTACTATAAATTTTCAAGAGAAAAATCATATGAGTAATTACTTATAATAATTTTATCACCTTCTTTTGCCCCAATATTTTTAAGTTTTACATTAATATTTAAATCATTTAATATTTTATTAAATACTTTTTCACTGTCATTTTTTGAAAAGTTAAAAATATCTGCTTGGTTTTCAATATATTTGCCTTTAATAATATATATATGCTCATTATATTTATGAATTTTATAATCATTAGGTGGGTAATTATCACTATTTTCGATTTGTTCAATATCGCATGGTTTTGGTAAGTTACTTATAAAATTATCAATTATATTTTCTTTATTGATATTTAAAATAATTTCATCAATTGTTTCTATAACATTTGTTCCAGTTAATGCAGATATACAAAATATTTTATCATTTTTCAAATATTCTTTTAAGTAGTTTATAATAGTATTTATATTTTCCTTATCTTGATATATATCGATTTTGTTAAGAATTATCACTTCTTTTTTTTTCTCAAAAATTGGATCATATTGAACTAAAACATTTTTTATATTTTTATATGTCTCAACAATAGATTTATCATTAATATCAAACATGTAAATTAATACTTTACTATATTTAAGATGCTCTAAATACTTATACGAGACATTCGATAACTTTTTATCTAGCCCTTCTATAATACCTGGAAAATCGATCACGGTGTAATTCCGCGTTTTTATCCCTTCTGTGCTTGTTTCAGTATTTTTTTCGTTGATTTCCAACTCGTTTTTCTCGTTCTCTTCCGCTACCTCGCTTTCTATTTCGTGTTTGTACTCCTCTACCTTAATCGCCTCTTCAGATTCATGACTCTCCATCTCTTTTATCTCGTTTTTACACTTATATATTCCAAAATTTGGAAATAAAGATGTGTAACTATAATTAGCTATTTTGACATTAGCATTAGTGATTTTATTTAATAATGTACTTTTTCCTACATTAGGGTATCCAATAATTCCTAGATCTGTGAAAAATAATTTTTTTAAAATAATTTGTTTTTCTTTTGTTTTTTCTCCAAATTGGCAAACATATGGTATTTTCAAACTTTTGGTTCGATATGAATAATTTCCTTTTCCACCCTTTCCACCTTTTGCTACTAATACTTTTTGATAATTTGAATGAATAAAGTTAATAAATTTATTATCTTCATAAATTATTGTATTTATTGGTATGTTTATATATTCATCTTTCCCATTTTCCCCTTGTTGATTATTGTTGCATCCCTTCCCCCCATTTCCAGCATAGTAAAAGGATTTTAGTTTCAAATTTAAAAAGTTATCAATTTTTTTATCACCAATTAAATATATATCACCACCTTTCCCTCCTCTGCCACCAGATGCATATTTTTTATTTTTTTTTTGGGAAAATGTTGTAAAACAACATATTCCATCTCCTCCATTTCCCCCTTTAACATTTATTATACATCTATCATGAAATTCATTTTTCTTTATCTTTTTTTCACCACAATATATCTGATTCTTTTGTTTGATTTTATTTTTACACTTGAGATCATTTAATAAAAAGAATGGGTTTTTTTTACGCAAAAAATTAGAATCAGGATTTATACAAAAGCTACTTTTTTGATACAAAAATAGGAAAAGGATAAATATTATAAGCATGTTTACATAGTTATTTCTTCTCGTTTTTTTAGCTTATTTTATATTAATTTTGAAGAATTTAATTTCCTCATTTATACTAATTGTTATACATATATGAACGCCAGTTAAAATGATGTAAGAACTTTTATCTTTCCGCTTTACCAACAGTAAAGGGAGGAAAAAACATATAAAAAAATTATCCCATAGGAAATGAAGTTTTTTAAATATTATATCTTATCATGATAAGCTACAAAATAATAAAAAACAGTATTTTTTAAATGCCTATTTAAATAACGCAATGCGTTTTGAATACAAATTATTCCGATATTAATTGAAAGTACCGACGTTAGACGGTCAGTGGAAAAAATTGTAGGTTATTCTTGCTCAAAGCAAAGAACATATATTTTAAGCAAATGCATGAAAGATCAGCATGCAACACATATATATATTAGTTAAACAAAGTTAATATTTTTTTAAATTAAATGTTTCAAATTATATATACTTAAAAAAAATGCACAAAATTAACAAAAAAAAGCGAAAAAATGGATCTATTGCTCCTACCGAAGCTACAAATTCTTTTTTGTTTTTTTTTCTAAAAATTTATGAAAGCATTGTATATATTTCATATTAAAATGTGGATATACACATTTTATATTTTTTTCTTCATCAAATATGTATTTCTTAATAATTTTCTTAAACGAATAAAAGTAGGAACTACTAATTTGGCCGTTGTGTAAAACCTGGGATAGATTTTCCCATAATTGGGCATTTTTGGATGGGTCAGTAGACTTTTCGTCAATCGACATTAGTATAAAAATAGTTTTAAAAAAAAAATGCAAATTAAAGGTAGATGAATTATTTTTTTGTTCTGTTTGATCTTCATTTTTATCTATATCAATGAATTTAAAAATTTTGAAATCAATCAAGTTTTCTTTTAACAAAAAGATATATAACTTACTTAAAAAAAGTATTTTTTTTAAATCATAATTATTAATATTTTTAATAAAATTAATAACAACCGTTTTTAAACTGAATAGGAATACTCTATTTTTAATTTTTGATATATTACTTAATATTCTGCAATAAGCAACTTTATATTTTTTATCATATAAAATTATTTGTATAATTGTCTGAATAACATGAGGTATATTTTTTTCATTTTTTAATATTACGGATAAATTATGAACGCATTCTTCTATATCTAAACTATTCTTAACAATTAAAAATATTTTTTTCGATAATATTCCTTGTATTTTATATTTTTTTAGCATTTTATTGTAATGAGGTTCATTGGAGTGTGGTTCTTCCCCTCCAACTAAGTAATTCAATTTATTAAAATTGTTTTCTTTCATGTTTTTTTTTTCATCATTTGAATTGGTATCATCATTTTCGTTTTCTCCCTCTATAGCCTTGTTTAATTTGTTTGTCTTTTTCGGTGTTTTATCGTCATTTTTGAATATATTTTGAAAAGAAAATGATAGAATATCCTTTTTAAACTCATATTTTTTTTCAAATTCATTTAATATATTAGAAAGGAATTCAAATTTATTTAAAAAATAAAATTTCATTTTTCCATTTTTTAAGTCTTCTATATCCTTAATCAAAAATCGCAGTTTACTTTTTTCTAAATATATATTATTTTTTAAAATATAATTATCAACTTCTTTTTTTAAATGATCTGTAATATAATTTAAATGAGAAATATCATCATTTTTTAATTTCATTCCACATATTTTTAAAATTATAATTATATTATCTACACTATTAATACTTATATATTCACATAAGATGTTAATTATATCTGTTATGAAATCAAAATCTACATAATTTAAAGCATAAAATAAACTAAAGCACTTTAGTAAGTTTCTCAAAATTATTTTAATGTCCTGATATTTATCATATTCCGATTGACCAATTGGCTTATCTTCCAATGCTTGTTTATCGAATTTGTTAGGAGCCTCATTATTATTACTGTTATCACATGCATCTGTTGTCTCCTCTTGTTCTGTGTTTGTGCTAATTTTAATCATTGTATTATTTTTATCACTTTCTTCATTATTTATTAGATTAATATTTGCTATTTCATTCTCTTTTTCTACACGTTTCATCAAATTAATGTTGTTCTTGAAATATCTTTTAAAAATTATAACTAATTCTTTTAAAAAGTCTTTCAATAATTTTCGATACGTCAAATTATTTAATATACACACCATAACTACAAATAAGTATATATGTGTGTCTGTAATATTTGCATTTGTGAAATTACTTGATATTATTTTAACAGTGGAATTAACAAAAGTTATTTTTAAATTTGGATTTTTTATGTTGTGAAAATATTTACAGATATCTTCTATAATACATTTTATATTAAATTCCGATGTTTTATTTAATGATGACATAAGAAACTTCTCGATTTTTTTTTCGTCTTCTTTGTAGTTTTCTTTTCTTTTCCTTGTATTATTTTCCTTCTTCGCAATTCCTTTCGCTTGCATTTCTTCCTCTTCATCATCTATTTCTTCCTCCTCATCATCTATTTCTTCCTCCTCTTCTTCTTCTTCTTCTTCCTCTTCTTCGTCTTCTTCGTCTTCTTCCTCATCTACCTCTACCTCTTCACCATCATTATCTTCTTCTTCATCTTCCTCGTCATCTTCATCATCTACTTCTTCATCTTCCTCATCTTCATCGTCTACTTCTTCCTCATCATCATCTTCTTCTTCATCTTCCTCTTCATCAGCTTCTTCCTCATCTTCTTCATCTTCCTCGTCATCTTCACCATCTTCATCTTCTTCCTCATCTTCCTCGTCATCTTCATCATCTACTTCTTCATCTTCCTCATCTTCATCGTCTACTTCTTCCTCATCATCAGCATCTTCATCTTCTTCCTCATCTTCTTCTTCATCTTCCTCTTCATCTTCATCCTCATTATTTTTCAATTTTTTATTCCCCTTCTTATTGGGGCGTTTTTTCTGAAATTCATCAAAGATAATATCAGTCAACTTTAACAAACTTGAATCGAATCCATCTTTTGTTAATTCATTAAAAAGTTTTTCCTCATTGTGCTTGTTATTATTTATTTTTAACTTTTTAGATAAGTACGATAATAAATACTCGTCCTTTTTTTGATCTTCGTCTAAATCACGTATACTCCTATTCATTTTTTTGGCTTTCTTTTTTTGGAATGTATCACTTAAATCATTAGAGTTGGAGTTTCTCTTTTTCTTATTACCTTTGATTGAAAATTTTCCAATCAAATCATTTTTTGTATTTCTAATTTGGTTTTCTTTTTCATTGTTACTTACATTTGTATTATCATTTCTTTTGAATTTGTTTTTTTTATTTGAAAAAAGTAGTTTATTCCATTTTTTTTGCGCCCTTTTCAGTTTCCGTTTTTCTTTTCTACTTAAAATAGTACCTATATGTGAGAAAAAGAGAAAATATAAATAAAAAATATAGAAAAAATGAATTATATATATTTATAAACACGGAGAAGTATGAATTTCTTTACCTTTCATCTTAATCAATGTGATGATTTAATACATCCAAATTTATTTTATTTTTAATTATATTATGGATCTTATAGGCATGCAAATAAGTTATAAGATTTATACGTCTGGGAATAATAATATCTGGTATATGGTGATCATATTTTAGTTTTCTTGTATTCTTGATTTGTTTAAATATTTTATATATGTAGACATAAATTATGCAAATGGTAAAATTGTGGTTTTACTTAAAAATTTATTATATTCCAATATATTGATCTCTGTGAACATGTCCCATTTTTTTGTTTTTTAATATAGTCAAAGTATATATATAAATATATATATTATTTACTTAGTTGTAATTTTAAATAATTTTGTTAATCTACATAAAACTTAATAAATTGTAACTATTTAAAAAAAATAAAGAAAAATAATGATAAAATAGCACAGAATGAGAGCAAAATATAATAAAAATCGAATGAAACATTTTATGTAGAGAAAGGTAAATTTTAGAAATAAATATACCTTATATAAAAAAATTTATCTTTTCAATTTTTATTATTTTGTTATTATTATACAAATTTTATTTAATAAATACTTCATTTTTTGAAGTTGTTATCGTCTCAAAAAAAAATCTATGCATATGAATACGTATAAATTCCATATATATTTATTTACCCATATATTATTGAATATTATATGCATATTATAGTTGCCCTCATTTATATGCCTATATATTCAATGCCCTTTAAGAATGACAAAAATTAAAATTTACAGTAAATAATTTCCGAAAAAAAAATATAGCGAATAATTCTTCATTTTTCATATCACATTTTCTTTAAAATGTGTTTAATAAAAATGTATGTAAATATACATAATAATATCCATATATATATAATAGTTTTATGAGCAATATATAAGCACGGTTTATAAATGTGTAATTATATAACACAATTTTAAAACTACTAAAGTAAAATATATATAAATATAGATATTTTAGTGATTAATAATAAAAAAATATTTAATTTAATTTCTAATAAACTATCGACAATGTATTTACATTTTATAATGTAAAACTATTAAAAATGTAATTCGAGTTTAGATGGGGAGTTATGCTTATAATTACGTACCATAGACTACTTCTGTGGGTATTAGAAAAATATAATTAGTATCATAAGAACAAAAAAATTAGATAATATAATAAGATAAAGCATAATTAGTAATATTCATATTTTTTTAATAAAACTATTTTATTTGTTTGTCTGTTGATTTGTTTGGTATTTTAATTTTTTTTTTTCATCATTTTTTATTGTGTATTTTTAATAATATTTTTATGCCAATATGTGCAAAACATATCATCAAATTTAGCAAATAGTGATGATCTATTGGCAACGTATATAACTTGCTTGTGTATATACGTGTATAATTGCCCGTTTAATTTATTATGTGTGGACCGAATTTATTCAAATGCTTTGAATATTCGCAACCATTTATTAATATGTGCTAATATATCTACAGAGGCACATATTTTAAGATGAACATGTATGCATGTATCCATAGACATATGCTCTGAGCAAGAAATATGGGCATTATTTTTTTTTATAGAGGAAGAAGATGCTACTTTGTAACAAGTAAAAAATAATTGCCCCAATGAGAAGATGCCGTGGTATTTATTTTACTTTTTTTACATCTTCTTTCTGAATTTGGCCTTAGGAATTCAACGACGAAAAAATAGGTTAAAAAAGGCAAATTATATAAAAATAAATTATAAATTGTTAAAAAAAAAAAAAAATGATTTTAAAAAAAATATTGGAATAATAAATGAACTTGTCTCGAAACCAAATGAGGAATTGTTGAAAAAACAATTTAGGGCGTATTATAAAAGGAATAATGATATAGAATGGACTAGAAACGAAAATGATAGTTATAATAGTTTAAATAAAACTAAAAATAAGCTAAATGCCATGAGTACATTTGTATCAAAATATTACAAAATAAACATAAACGATGTGTATAATTATTTAAATAGGAAAAAATATGAATATATAGAAACAGACGTGAAAATAACGCTAAAATATTGCCCATTTTGCCCGCCCCATAAATATAAATATGATAACATGTACAAACATGAAATTTTTAAAAACACAGGGAATAGTTATTGCCATAGATGTGGATACAAAGGGAGCTTTTATGATTTTAAATTAAAAATGGGGGATTTGGTTACTAGTAATTTTGAAAGCCCAATTGTAAATGATACATATGAAGAAGAAAAAATCACATTTAATGATGTGAAGGTGTATAATATGAATTTATTATATTCTAAAGAAGCTGAAAATGCTAGAAATTATTTAATGAATGAAAGGAAATTAAACTTTGAAACATTAAAAAAATATTATATCGGTTTTTCTGTGATGGAATTTCAATCTTTAGAAAATTCTGGAAAATTCGAAAAGCACGAATGTTTGGTGTTCCCATTCATAAGAAAAATAAGAAATTCGGATGAAAATGAAAATAACTGTAAAAACATTTATAAAGGTGCAGGAAAGACGGAGGATGAAGGAGATACATATGAAGTTGTTCGAATAAAAGTGAGAAGCTTAAAAGATAAAGCATATATGCGATTATATCCTAAAAATGTAAGAAGTGATATGAAGTTATTTTTTTTTGGTGATCATTTAATTACTGACTCTGATGAAGTTGTTTTAACTGAAGGGGAAATTGATGCTATGACAATTTTCCAAGAAACAAATTATCCTGCTATTTCGTTACCTAATGGCTCTAAATCTTTACCTATATATTTATTACCTCATTTAGAAAGGTTTAAAAAAATTCATTTATGGCTAGATTTTGATAAAGCCGGTAAATCTAGTGTTTTTAATTTTGTTAATAAAATAGGGTTAGGGCGCACTAATGTTATTACTGATGCAAATGTTCATTATTTGAATGAGAATTCGTTTAAAATAAAAAGAGAAAGAAAACGAAAAAACAAAGTAATAAATCTGCTAAATCCAAATAGTGGATCTTTGTCATCCAGTGAAGAGAGCAATGGTGATGCTTCAACCAATTCTAATTCCGAAGATAGCCAACAGAAAAATTTGGATCAATCAGACACTGAAAAAGAGGAAGAAAATGATGTATATTTTATAGATAATGGTATAATGTATATATGGAATAAAATATTTGTAAAAGATGCAAATGACTGCTTAAAAAATAATATAGATGTTCAATTTTTTATAAAAAATAGTGAAAAAGTGAAGCACAGTCAAATATTAAATTTTAATGATTTGAGGCAACATATATTAGAAGAATTAAAATATCCTGATAGAATAAATGGAGTACGAAGTAAAACCATTCCATCATTAAATAAATTTTTATATGGATTAAGAATGGGGGAATTATCAATATGGACAGGTTCAACAGGAGTAGGTAAAACGACTCTTCTCTCTCAGCTATCATTAGATTATTGTATTCAAGGAGTGTCAACCTTATGGGGATCCTTTGAAATAAATAATATAAAATTAGCTAAAGTAATGCTAAATCAATTTTGTGGAAAAAATTTAGAAAAGAATATCGATTTATTTGATTTGTATGCAGATAAATTTGAGCTATTGCCATTAAAATTTTTAAAATTTCATGGAAGTACAAATATCGATCAAGTTTTAGATGCTATGGATTATGCTGTATATGCGTATGATGTTAAACACATTATTATAGATAATTTACAATTTATGTTAAATATTAATAAGTTTTCTGATATTTATGAACTTCAAAATATAGCTATTGATAAATTTCGATCCTTTAGTACTAATAAAAATGTTCATATAACTTTAGTAGTGCATCCAAGAAAAGAAGATAATAATTTACTTTCTATTTCATCAGTTTTTGGTAGTGTAAAATCGACGCAAGAAGCAGACAATGTTTTTATTATACAAAGACAAATATCAAAAAATAACGAAGCTGTTTTTTTTATAGATATTAAAAAAAATCGATTCAAAGGAAGTTTGGGAAGAATCCCATACTTATATAATAAAGAAAATATGACAATAAAAGAAATGCCAATTAATTATTTAAATGACTTCCTATCAAATAATAGTTCTATTGGAGGCAGCAACAGTAATAACTATTTGAATAAAAATGGATCATATTCTAATGTTTTACAAAATGTTTCATCTGTTTCTAATAATAATATGGATTTTACACTGTGTGATGAATATGATTACATGAAGCAGCTATCTGATGAATACGAATCAAAACATGCTTTTAGAAGATACAATAATAAAATAGGAAAATGTGTTGCAGATTCAGGAGGGTTATCTCTTCTAAAGAGTTCAACATTGGGAAGTGGAACTAGAAGAGGGGATATATTTAATGAAATAAAGGAAAATGAAAAAAATACCGAAAATGAAGATATAGAGAAAGAGAAGGAAAGATACAATTCTAAGATTAGCGAATTGCTCAAAAAAAATGACGAAAAAGTGGCTCATGCCAAAACGTCAAATAATAGTGCAACTGCACAAATTTTGGAGTCAAATGAAATACGATCCAAAGAAAAAAATACTAAAAAAAAAAGTGTCACAGAAAATGTTGGATTACAGAATAATGTTAGTACAAATTTAAAAGGAGGAAATAAAAATAGTGATATTGATGCTAATAAGATGAACGGCAAAAACCTGATCAAAGGGAAATATTCCTCTTATCTTTTATCTAATGAAGGATTAGAGAAATTATGCAACGAATTAAAAGATGACGATAAAGAAAAATTTAAAAATGTAATCATATCAATATCGATGAGAAAATGTGTGATAAACAATAATTCTCCAATTAAAGATATTCGTAATTTTATTAAAGTTAATAAATTAAATATAAAAACAGCAGGGAATAATTTAAAAAAGAAGGATGTGTTCATAAATGTTTTACAAAGTATTCCAAAGGAATATATTTCAATAACAGAAGGGGATGCAAGCGGTAGCAATGATAGTATAAATGTTACGCAAAAGGAAACATTTTCCGGATTACAAAGACAAGGAAATATAAATCCCAATAAGAATAAAGACGGTGAATATAACAATATGGGAAGTATGGATGAAGAGGGAGAGAATGATGGAATTAATAATGATACGAATAACGAAATGTATAATAATCAAATTGAGACAAATCTCGATGATGAAATAGTAAAGAAATATATGGACGATAATATAATAAATGTCGATGGAAATATAGTAAAAAAGTGTGCCAGTTTTAAATTAATAAACGATAATAATACAGAAATTGAAGAAAATTTATATTATTATGAACCGGAAAAAAACTTTAATGATAATATTGAGACTCGATTTTTTATAATTAATGACAAAAACTATAATGAAAAAATAAACTATATATATAATGGTATAAAATATTGTGGATTAGATATGGAAACAACAGGGCTTGAAGTTTTTGGAGAAAAAATAAGATTAATACAAATCGCCGTTGAAAATTATCCAGTTATAATATACGATATGTTTAATATAACAAATAATAATATATTAGATGGATTAAGAAAAATTTTAAATGATGAAAATATAGTAAAAATAATTCAGAATGGTAAATTTGATACCAAATTTTTATTATACAATAATTTTAATATAACAAATATTTTTGATACATATATAGCTAGTAAATTATTAGACAAGAATAAAAATATGTATGGTTTTAAATTAAATAACATAGTCGAAAAATATTTATCTGTATATTTAGATAAGCAACAACAGAATAGTGTATGGAATAATTCCCTCTTAAACAATAATCAATTATTTTATGCTGCTCGGGATTCTAGCTGTCTATTAAAACTATATAAAAAATTAAGTGAACAAATAGCAGCAGAAAATATGCAAATTGTTAATGACATTGAAAATAAATGTATTTTACCCATTTGTGATATGGAGTTGAATGGAATAAAAGTTGATTTAGAGAGCTTAAATAAAAGTACTGAACAAATATTAAATGAGTTAAATGTAGAAAGAGATAAGTTGAAAAAGGAATTAAAAAATGAAGATATAAATGTTAATTCACAACAACAAATATTAAAGGCTTTACAAGATAACAATGTAAGGGATTCATCAAATAAATTAATTGACAACACTTCTGACGCTAATTTAAAAAATTTTATAAACCATAATGCAGTTGCATTACTACGAAACTACAGGAAGCTATATAAGTTATATTCAGCATTTTATCTAAAATTGCCATTGCACATTAATAAGGAAACAAATAAGATTCACACAACATTTAATCAATTAAAAACATTTTCTGGACGATTTAGTAGTGAGAAACCAAATTTACAACAAATACCACGACAAAAAAATATCAGAGAAATCTTTATTCCTACTGAAAATAATATATTTATTATAGCCGATTTTAAACAAATAGAGTTAAAAATTGCTGCAGAAATTACTAATGATGAAATTATGCTTAAAGCATATAATAACAATATAGATTTACATACATTAACGGCTAGCATTATAACAAAAAAAGGAATCGATGAAATTAATAAAGAAGATAGGCATGTAGCTAAAGCTATTAATTTTGGGTTATTATATGGCATGAACTATGTTAATCTAAAAACTTATGCTAATACATATTATAATGTAAAAATGAACTTAGATCAATGTTTATATTTTTACAATTCGTTTTTTGAGCATTATAAAGGATTATCTAGATGGCATAATAGTGTTAAACAAACTAGGGCATTAGAATATTCTACCTTGTCAAACAGAAAAGTTGTATTTCCTTATTTCTCATTTACAAAAGCTTTAAATTATCCTGTACAAGGAACATGTGCAGATATACTTAAATTGGCCTTAGTAGAATTATATAAAAATCTGAGGCATATCAATGGAAAAATTATTTTATGTGTTCATGACGAAATTATTATTGAAGTAGACAAAAAACACCAAGAAGAAGCTCTAAAGATTTTAGTAGAGTCTATGGAAAATTCAGCATCTTTCTTTTTGAAGAAAGTAAAATGTGAAGTTTCCGTCAAAATAGCACAAAATTGGGGTAAAAAAGATTAAGAAACACCATACTCGAACACATAAGTTTAAACATACCAATTCGATGTACCAAGCTATGTATATAAACAATGCGCATTTATATGTTCCCTATAATTTACAAAATCGACAAGTTGAAAAAAAGAAAATCAAGCGAAACATATCCAAGCTAATTTTTATAAAATATTATGCGTTTAAAGTAACGCAATATGAAGTTAATATAGTTTTAAAATATATAATCATGCTAAAAATTAAAACAAAAAAGAAAAAGCAGTACCATGCCGCAACTAATTAAACAAATATAAAATATGGTTGCATCATGGAGCATCAAAAGTGGGAAATAAATATATGTGCATATCTAAACCTCATAATTCGGTTTTATAATAAACAAATAAAAAAGTTATACAAAAAAAAATTAAATTGAGATAATAAATGAAAACAAAGAGATATAAGAGAAAAACCAGGGTATATTCATTAAATAAGGCGACATATAATATATATTTTAAAAGACGAATTATGAAAGCAAAAAGAAAAACCGGAAGGCCATATCCTTATGAAAATTATAGAGTCACTTCTTGCACAACCGTAAAAATAGTTGAAAACATTTAAAACAAATATATCGATCCATATTATTAAATGCCTTTTTTTTCTTTGAACGCATTGTTTAGAGCTTGAAAAATTAATTCCGCGCGAAGCTGTAAAAAGGAAAGAAAAATACATATCTATATGTGGATGTTATATTACTAAGTATGTAATAATCACTTTTTAACAAAATGATTATCGATTTAGTTTATTTGTATCTTATTATCGCATGTATATATATAATATATATATTCGCGCCTTTAGGCTTTTTTAAGCATTTTAATTATCAATCTATGTTTCGAAATTATTATGTTTAACTCATTTTTTTTATTGTATTTAATGCATTTACTATATTAAATGTATTTATTGCATATACATACATATATATGCACATTTTTTTTAATTGTCAAGCTTTCTTTATTTTTTTATGTTACTATTTTTTGACGTTATAATTTGTATGAGAACTCCCCTTTTTTTCAATAAATCATATATTATCGAAAATTTCAAGGGTATATATAAAAGCTAAACATATTTTTGAGTATAAATATGTACATATATATATGTTTGTCTATGTGATAGCAATTTTATTCTTACCACTCGCTCTATTGGCTTCCCTCTGTGTTTATCCGGATGACATAACAATATAGCACTTTTATATGCTTTTTTAACTGCAGATGGATTCGATATTAAATCAGACACAAAAACACGTTTCCAGTCTGAATTTTCCCAAAGTACATCATCCAAAGTGCTTAGCATTACTTTTATATCTTTATATGAATCATCAGAATTTTTAGACCATTTAGTAATTTGCTTTTTAATTTTATCCGATATAGCAATTTTTTCTTTAAAATTAGCTTCTTCTTGGCTTCTATATTCTTTTAATTCTTTTAAACGGTTATTTACCTTACTCTGAACAGATTCTTGATTTTTAATATTGATTTTTTCTTGTGATTGTGTAGCTATGGAATTGTTTTCTACATTATTTTGATATGCTGCTAAAAAATTTGTTGAATTATGATAATTATCTCTTCCTACCACATTTTCAGTCATTTTACCTTTATTTATAGCTCTGTTTATATTTATATGATTTTTTATATTTTCATTTAAAATTTTATTATACAATTGATTGCTTTTATTATCATGAGTATTAAAATTACTTCTTGTCTCGTTTGGATTTTTTGTAAAATCTATTTGATCATATTCTTCATTAAAATAACTATCATCATCTGCTTTACTATTATACATATTTATATGTTGTGTATTGAGCATTTCGTCATTTTCAATATTTTTTTTTTTCGATATATTATTATCTTGGTAAGGCTTTATGTATGCTTTATAATTTTTTAATTCATCTTTAAAGCCATGTGAATTGTTACTATCAATATTATTCATTACGTTATTATCATTATTATTATCATTTTTTCCAGTGTTAATATTCGAGGTGTTGTTTGTTTTGTTACTATTACTTTCGTTATTTCTATAGTCAGTACGATTATTATTAGAATAATTAAAGTTCATAAAATTTTTTTTAATGTAATTATTTTTTATATTGGTAACAATACTTTGATTTTGTATGTTCTCATTGTTATTCTCAGTATTTGCATTACTACTATTATCATGATTTTCTTCTTTTTCTAATACGTACGAGCAACAACTTTTTTCATTAGCATGGTATATTTCGGAATTATACTCAATACCCTTTACATGTTTATAATGAATGTCGTTATACATTTTATAATTGTCATGATTAATAAATAATACCTTTACAACAATAGTACCATTGTATAATGGAATAAAGGCATCATCATTAGTGACATCTAGCCATATGTAATTTAATTTTTCTTGTTTTAGGATACTATTAATTTCATTTTCATCCATAATTATTTGTTTGCATGTATTTATTTTATCTCCTTTTAATAAGGGCTGGTTATTGATGACCCCTTCATTTATAACATCAATTAAATCTGCTAATAGCGTTTTAAATCGAAATATTACATTCCCCTTAAAAGGGAAACATTCTTTAAACCTTTTCAATTTAATTGTAGCACATATTTTAAATGGAAGGAAAAATATATTTGTATCATACGGTTCTTTTTCATTTTCCCCTATAACTATATATGTGACATAATTGCATTCAGTATTCAAACTTTTTTTCCTTAATTTACTATTTACAAAATTAACGCCACCAATGGCTATCTGCTGCAAATTTGAAGCTAACGAAAAAATATCCATTTCTATTTTTTCTCTTTATACATTATGGCTTTTGTTTCTTTCTCGATAGCTTAAATTCTTTTACTGTTTTTACACACATATATATTATATGAATATATATGTATATATTGTTTTTATATGGTTGGAATTTTTCTTTTTATTGTCCTTTTTTTTGCATTTTGATATTTAAACCTTACAGTCCCACTTGTTATGATCACTATTTATTATTATTATATTATTATTTTTCGCTTTTATATTTTTATTTTACATATTATTTCCTGCTTTTTCCATTTGCTTTTTCATTATCATTATTTTTCCAATACAGCTTTCATATAAATTTATAATTTATTTAATTTTTATTCATGGAAATTAAAAAAATATATTATAAATTAAAAAAATAAATAAAATAAAAAAATCCTTATCATTTATATGTTTTTTTTGACATATGTATTTTTTTATTAAAAATATATTAATATGTACAGTGCATTTTCCAAATAATATACCATTATTATTGCTTATACCAGCTTATTTGAATTGGCTTAATTAACAATAGAACATTTTAATATATTAAAGTATTATAAACATAAAAAAAAGAAAACTAAATAACCTATATAAAATAATAAACCCTTAGAATGCTTATTTGCTTTTAGTATTTTAATAAGGCTATCAAAAAGTTTGTAACACATGCCGGGTATATATTTATGTAATTGTAAATGAAATCACATAGGCTTTTACCATTTGATATTGCATCATGAGAGTTATAAGATGGGGAATTGTATATGTTATATATACTTGCATACATAATAAGATTGACCATAAAAAGAAAAATAGTTTCGTTATATAATATTTTAATTAAATACAGACACCCTCGTTTTTATATATTATAAAAAATTGGAGAATAATTATTGTATTGATATTATACGTAAAAAAACTATAATAATATGACCAAATAAATATTTTAAAATAAAATAATTGAAAGCCTAAAGCTATACTCTTTGGTATTATAATATAGAAATAGCTATTTTTAAATATTAATATATTCTTAACTTGTTCACGTGTGGAAACGTACGGAAACGTATAAATATGTATAGAAAGAAAAATTGCATGCTTTCCTGTTTTTTGTTTCACATTAATCTATAATTATGAAATGCAGTGCTTTAAATTGGGATATAAATATGGTATTTTTTAATGGGACAATTTTTTGTGTGTAAGTTAATAATTACAATAATAAAAATAAAATTCCATCCTATAAAATCCATTCGTATTGTATGCTTTTATGGCGGTAAAGGTATATCAAAATATCTTAGCAATTTAAAAATTAATTTTTATAACGCAAATTCCTATGTATATCTATTTATGATATATTTATTTTTAAATTGCTATGGTGCTACGGGAAAAAACAACACTATTATATAGGCACTGCACCTATTTAACAGCTTCAGGTAATGCCCTATTCCTTTTTTTGTTTAATTTTTAAATAAGTAAAAGGTATACTTGTTCGCATAGAACTTGAATATTAATGATGAATGAGAAATATATAACACAATTTTAGATATAATAAATAGTTCCCTTAATACAATGGTATTTAAAAAAAAATATACCAGTCAATAAAGTTAATTTTTTATCATTCAATGTATGGTATATTTTTTTCAAAAATAAAATTATATATATATATTTATATAAATACAGTACCACAGTACCCGGTTGAAAAGCAACACAATTTTTATTGGTGGCAATTTAATTTTTTATGTTTTAGAAAAATGCGATAAATTAACTCGATATTCAGAGAATAACAATGTGTACAAAATTTTGAATTATAAAAAAAAATTAAGGCATTCCTCACAAAATAAAAGTGTTAAAAATTTATATATTATCATATAATTAAAATTTTATAATTTTATATATAATATGATGTATGCATATATAATGATGCAGCAATATTTATATGCAATTTTTAATGCAATAAAAATATTTTTTTAAGGTAATATGTATTGTAATATTATCCAAACATTTCCCCCTTTTTTATTATTATTAACTAATTTGTCTTTATAAAATATATTCATCTAAAATTTAAAAATAAACATCAACAAAATTTATGTATAAATATTATACTATTTTTAGTAGAATATGTATTTACATAATAATATACAAATAAATTTATTAAACATTCATTTATTATTATTGTTATATTTTTTTTAATTTATTTACCTTTTTTATAATTTTTTAAAAATTACGTTATTTTGAAAGATAAATATATTGTACATATTTTAAATGGTTTATTAGTGAATATTTTGAATAAATAGAAGAGATATTTGGAAATCATATACATTAAAAAATGTATATGTATTATATGCATATAATTGTACATTTATAGAGAAAAAACTATACAAAATAATAAAAAAATAAATATTATTAGATATATACGCATTTATACGACTTGAATACAATACTGCATTTAACTTAATATATTTACATGTTTAATGTGGTTGAATAAATATAATTATTCTTTTAGTGTTTTTAATTTATTGTGTCAAAATTTAGTAAATGTATTATATATTTATGATATTTAGTATTTAATATAGTTATGTGCTGACATGCACATTGTACATTGTATATATTAATATTGTATTTATTAGTATGTGCTATTATATGTATATTTAAGTATATTAAAATTAACTGGACAATTATATTAGCGAGTATAAATGATAAATATATGTATGACATTACTGATATGCTTTTAGTACCATAAATTATATAGTTATAATACCAAGAAGTATAATTTTATCTATTCCAAATATATATTATGTAAAGAGGATATACTAGAGGATGATGTAATACACCATATTACATTACTATATATGTATTACTATTGAATTGCTGCTATTATTTTTTTTATTTCATTAAATTTTATTTTATTTTGTTTAAAAATGAATTTTTTTATGTGTTATTGTTGAATACTAAAATAGAATAAATTGTAAAAATATTATAGCTTAAAAGCATTATATATGTATATATACATATATATATGCATTATTTGTGAATGGACATAATGGAAAAAGAAAACTCTTGTTCAAATGCTAAGATATTTTTAGAATCAGAAAATAAAACCGAAAAAATTGATGGCGGTAAAGAATATGACGATGATGATAACAATTTAAAAAAAAATAATTTTGCAAAAACAAAGATGGATGATAATGCGAGTGAAAATAAAAAAGCTGATAATCACAATGGCGGAGAAAATGAAATAAATAATACTAAAAACGATAATACAATGCTAACTTCTAATGGTGGAGTCATGCCATCAAATGACGAAAATATGCTATTAAGTAGTAATAATACAGTAATTTTATTAAAATGTGTAAATAATAAAAGTAAAGTTAGAAATAATTCTAAAAATAGCTCCAAAGGTAGCTATAAGAAAGAGAAATATAAAAGAAGTCATACAAAAAAAGAAAAAAAGTTTAAAGTAAATAGTGCCGGTGAAGATTTATTATCTGATTCTCGGGATTATCCTTCTTTAAAAGTGAATTATAAAATTAATAAAAAAACAAAGAAAATGGTATTTCCCCAAATGACAATGAATGATAAGAATGAACGAATTTCTAGTAGTATATGTACAGATAATGCACGATTTATGAATTTTTTAAAAGAGCATGGAAAAAATGCTCATTACAAAAATCGTAAAAGATATAACATACGGAGACAACAAAAAAAAAGTATTCAAAAAAAAGATGATAATTTAAAAACAATAAATAATTATATATTAGACATTCATGATAGAAATATGTCTAGTGCAAATATAGGATCAAATAATATACATAAATCTAAAACATCGTTAAAATATCATACACATGATGAACAAGGTGACCAAGCTTATTTAAGCGAATTACAAATTGCAGAAAACGAACAAACTGTAAAAAATAAAAATCGTTTAAAAAGTTATTTAAATACAATTAAAGAGGAAAATAAAATTAAAAAACACAAAGATAAAATTAAAGCATTCTTGTCTCAAACTCGATCCTTTATATTTCGAAAAAAAACATTAAGAAAAAGAAAAGAAAAAATTATAATATTTTTAAATCATAATTATACACCACCATCTGAAAATGGAAAATTTAATGATCATTTTTATAAAACTATACATAAGGACGATTTAGATAATTTAGAAGAAGAAAAAATATATCTTGACAGTAATAAAGGAAATACTATCAAAAAAATTATATATAGAATATTTCCACAATTTTCCATATTTAGTTTAATCTTATTTGTTACATTTATTCAATGGGTAGTATTTATTATACTCATATCCGTAAAATCTGATTTTCCTTTAACACCATCAAGTAAGATAAATATTTAAAAAAAGAAAAGAAACAATAGCATTTCTATTCATGTGCATATATATCTTATTAATTTATTATAATTATCTTTCTTCTATTTTCAGATGATTCGTTAAAGAATTTTGGCAGTAATTTTCCTTATCAAATTTTTAAAAAGGCAGAAGTTTATCGCCTTTTTACAGCTTTGTTTTTGCATTCAAATTTCAATCACATTTGTGCCAATACATATGTCCAGTTAACTGTCGGATTCTTATTAGAATATTTGTATGGAACATATGTCGTTTTTTTAGTTTACGTATTCACAGGTTAGAAAAAAAAAAATAATAAACATGTTTTTCTTAGAAAAATGAAAATAAATAGCATTGCATTTTTTTATAAAGGTGATTACCTGGCTTATATTAGATTGATAATATAAATTTTGGTTTGAATAATTAATTTTTTTTAGGCATATATGGAATAATATTATCATCTCCTTTAACATATTGTTACTCAACTACAGAAAGCAGTAGTAGTTCATCGGGAATTATTGGAATATTTTTTTCAGAAATTGTGATGATGACTAATTTTAATGTAGACACAATTAGTATTAGTGTTCATTTATTTTGTTTTTTTCTTCTTCTTTTATTTCTTAAATTCTCATTGAACACTATCAGTATTAATATTTATAGCCATTTTTTTGGTTTCATTGGAGGTAAGAATTTTAAAATTAAATATATATTTTTTATTACATTACAATAAGAATGTTTCATATCATTTCATTATATATATATATTTTTTTTTTAGGATTTTTGATAGGAATTATTTTAAAGCGTAATCAATTGAAATACTTTTTAAAGAATAATTTATTAATTCAAATATTATCCCTCGTTTTTCTCATTGTAAGCTTAGCAACTGCTATTTATATTTCAACATCTGTCATCCAGAATTGCCCATATTAGATTTAACAAAAAAATATATATATATATAATTAAAGTCGTAACAAAATTAAAAGACATGAATTGGATATATGTGTATACTACAACTATTCCTTTTGTATTGATGTCTTTTTTACGCATTTCTTTTCGTAAATTTCTTTGTTATTCATTTTAATATTTACCACCTATTGTATTTGCATTTATTTATGCAACCATTTATATACCATTAAAGTATTAGTATACAGCTGCATGCATATTCGATGATAAAAAGGTGTGTTTTCCCTTTATTCTATCATTTTCCGATTTATGCATTTTTATTTTATTATATATCTTTCGTTATTTTTTTTTTGTAAAAGAAATGATATATCATTATTTTCGTATTTTTATTCGATTAAAAAATGAATACATTGTATATTTATTTATTTACTTATTATTATTTTTTTTTTTTTGATAATATAAAATATGCTTTAATGCAAACTCTCATTTGTAACTTTTGAATTTAAAATGCTGATTATTAATTTATTCACGTTATTTCAAATATCCTCAATGAATATTATGTATGGATATATGCAAGTGAAGATAACAAATAAAATGAAAAAAAATACATAATTTAATTTCTTTTAAGTAACCCTTTTTATGTATTATAACGGCGTAACAATATAATTATCAATGATATAATCATATTGATCATCATTTGAATAAGTGGAGTATAGAAGAAAAGAATGCCATTGTGAAATTAGTATATCCTTATATCTCTTTATAATATTATACTTGTACATTTATAAGCATGTACAGTTGTGGTATATGTCTGATTTGGTTAATTTATTTTATTATATAATAGAATCCAGCTTTACATTTTCTTAAACTATTACCTTCATAAATATATTGTATAAAATTATTGTAAAAAAAAATATATATAAACTTATTTTAATATAATCCAACTTAATTAAATTATTATATTTCTTTATAACCGTAAAAAATATAGCATGTATTTCCATTTAATCATGTGCAATATGTTCATATTATGTTTCCCGTTTTCCATAGCTTTTGTTTTAATAGTAAAATTTAATAATATACAATTTTTTTTAAAGTAACAGGTGTTAAAAAAATTTATCCATTACATATATTAATTTTGGAAATTTAATTTTTCGTTTTTTTATTATCTTTTCCTTTTTTATTATTTTTTTAAGTTATTTTTTTTTTGAGGGATGAATATATAACCCTAAGAATAACTTTACATTTTTAAGATACAATTTTCGCAGAAATTAGAAAGTTTATATTTATACTTCCATGCTAATTAATATATCTGACATTTAAGTTTATATTACTATATTCCGAAAATATTACCTAACCGAATGTTTAGTATTATTTGTATAGTATATATATACATATCCAGAGCATGAATTTTAGTTCGAACATAAATAAAAGTTACTGATTGAAAGACAATTATTGTATTACTTCGTGGAAATTATGTATTCAACTTTTTCATTATGTTTCGAATCATTTTAAATAAGTTAATAAACCAATTTTAATTCGGAAGCCAATTATGCAAATAGTCATACATACATGATTATTACATATATGCAGAAATATATCCTGAAATATATGCGAGAGATATTAAATAAATTATAACAAACCTATGATATCATTTCAGAATAATTTTTTTTCTTAAATAAAATGTTTATCGTAAAAAGTAACATATCCAATGACAATACGCTGGACCTGTCGGCAAAAAAAGAGCATATGAAAATAACAAATATTTTGATTAAAGTAATTGTCGCAATTAATGTATTAAGTCTCTTGCTCAATGTAATTTTATCTATAAAGCTTTATAATTGGTAAGTAAAAGGATTATATAATTAGAAGTGACCATGTTATGACTGCATGACATATTTTGGTGCACCTGGTAAACCTACTATCATGTCACTATTCCAATTTCTGTTTATATTTTGTTTATTCGTAGCTCTTATAATATTACAGCCTTCTTATTAATTTGGGCACAAACCTGCTTATGGGCCTATGTAGCAATCCTAAATCTATATGATCAAAAATATATATTTTCGGTATCATCATTATTAGGATTTGACTTATATACACAAGTAAATGAAACAAAATTAATTTTTGAATACATTTTAAATAAACATAGATCGCCACATATGCAAACATAGATTATGCTGGCTAATAAAATATGTCTAAATAAATATATATTAATAATTTTTTTCTACTCCTTCCCCATTTGTATAGTGCTATTCTAGCTATGGTAATTTATTCCTTCCAGGAAATATTCAAGAGTACCAGTTTATGTCTATAGCTCTTTCGCATTTCCCCATTCTCTATATTTGCTATGACATTGTTATATTCCAATATGATAGCATTTTTATGAAAAGTAATACTCGAAAATTTTCTTTAAATACATACCTTAAATTTATTGAAGTGCATTTATTTCACCCAGTATCATAAAAAATAGAATAATATTAGAAAAACAATAGTAATGCGTATATATTTTTGCTTATGAGTTTGTCTTTTAAGAATCCATTTTATGAGGAGTAATTCAGAGAGTTGTCACTTTAGTAAAAGTTGATCATTGTAAAATAATATATTACTTCTATCGTATTTTTGTAGGCACGTTAAATTACACCTCTAAGGGCATATCGTTATTAGTATTTCATCTGCTTAGAGGGATATTCTCTTCCATATTTATAGCTGGAATTTTTATAATTTCGATGATCCTAAATTTGCAAAACGTGTTTAGAACATATCCAATATCAAAGCTTACTAATAAAAAAACCCAAAAATATCTTTGTAATTTAATAAAAATATAAATTAACTATATATAGTTGCACGCGTAATATATGCATATATATATGTATACATATTTTCTTCCTTTTTTTCAGTATCAATATTTCTGTTTTATCTGATTGACTCCCAATTAAGGATAATAACATTCCTGTTTATAGTAGAAACTTACGATGCCAATCCATTCAAAATATTCGTCTTTATATTTTCACAGGTTTGCAAATAAAAAGAAAAAATAATTAAGCATATACTTTTTATATAAATGCCCATAAATTAGGCATGCACATTTTTATCATATTATTTATTATGTATATATATTTTTTCTTCATTATGTGCAGATTATGACAATATGTGTTTGTATTGCTTTTGACACCCGAATTTTTAAAAATATAATTGTCGGAATATCATCAATTTTGTGTTCTCCTTTATATATTATATTAAATTCAGCAAATAGGTAAAATGCAAAAACATAAACAAATATCGAGTATTCGTATCTTTATTTCATCTTCATATAATTAATCATCATTCTATAATCATATGCATAATTTTTTTTATTGTAGAAATTATAATAATGAAAGAGTTATTAGACTTAGCAAGTTGTTAATAAATTTTCGTTTTTTTGAGTTTTTTTTAATACTTTTTTATGGATCCTTATATTACGATGATACCGAAATAGGAAACTTGTCTATTTTATATATTCAGTAAGTTAACGTAAAATTGAAAATTTATTTTTGTATAAAATTTTTCATTGTGTTGTATATAATATATATGCATATATAAATATTTATTTTTACTTATTTTACCATAGGTTAATTAGCTTAATACTACTATTTTTTCATATAATTACATATAAAAAAATTATTTTATATAAAAGAATATTTGATGAAACACACGATGGATTAAATGTAGATTTGTATAACAATATGAATGATGATTAGATCTATCTATGCATATGTATATTTATTTTTTCTACATTTTTAATTATACTAAATAATTTATATAAAAAATAGGCATAATTAATTAATTTTTATTTTGTAAATTTTTATATATACACATGCATATATAAATTATGTTGATTTATATTTTTTTTTAATAAATATTGTGTATTATTAATCCTCATAATTATAATAACTAATATTTTTTTTGTCTATAATTTATTTATATAATAATAATCTTGTCGCATTTAAAATAGCCAGGACAACGTCGTAATCGATGTGTTCGCCTGAGTAAACATCAGGGGGAAATAAATGATTTTAATAATATATAAGTTAAAAGCATTTATTTTATTATTATCAGTTTTATATTTTTACATTTAAATTTGTTAAAAATAGAAGATTGATAAACATCCTCATCATTATTTTTTACATTTTTTTTATATGTCTCTAAATATTTTTCTAGGTTCTCTATGACATTTTTATTTGCTATAAAACATTTACAAATAATAAAATTAAATCAAAATTATATTTTAATTATGTAACAAATAATATAAATAAACTTGTTCACTTTGTTTCTATTTATAATTACTGTCTTTATTGTTATTATTTCTATTCATGTTGTTTTTATTCATAAGAAAAGCCTAAAAAGAAAGAAAAGAAAATAAACAAATTCGGAGGATATTATTTTCTTAGGATACCCCATATTAGAAATAATATTATTTTATTTTTCTAAATATTTAAAATACTTCATATGCAAGAGATGAAATACAATTGAATGTCATAAGGTCTAGATCCTTTTTTGTAACAACATTAAGTATTATTTTCAAAATCTACAAATCAAAAAATAAAAAGAACATGCATTAAATTTTACATAAATAAGGAACATTGTTTTATTTTATGTATTACCTTCTCGCTATATCCCTTCAAATCAAACCATAATGGCTTTATTTTAACTGCCTACAAAATAGTTTTAATAATTTTCCTGATTTGATGTTGTCTTAGTACAACTAAAAAATAAGTGTATGGATAAGTTCATCGAATTTATGTCCACTCTCTAGAAGAAATATTTTATAACCATCACATATAATTTTATTTACGTATATCCGCAATTGCTTACTGTTAATATAAAAAAAAGTTTGTGAATGACAATTTTTTCATTCCTATTTAAAGGCAGTATGCTTCTTAAGAAAAAGGGTCTAAATGAGTGTATAAAATTAAAGCAAAATGATTTTGTTCTTAAATTCAAAATCGTCGAAAGTAATAAAACATTAATTATTGCAAATATAAGTTCGTTCTGTATATCATTCCATTCCTAAAAAATGAGTATAATTAAAGATAAAATAGACATATATTTATAATTATAGTTAATTTTATATTTTAATATTATTTTATAAAAAATATAACATTTAAAAAGGAACTATTAATTAGGAAAATAAAAAAGCTAAAGGCTTCGTCGTTCAGCAATACAGTATCCTTCAGAAACAAAAAAATAAAGAAATAAGAAAATGAAATAGAAGATTAGGGTAAATAAAAAAATGTACAAATAATCTATGATAAAACAGCTCATTAATAATGAAACTAATATGAAAATGAATGCACATTCAAATATATAGCCATTTTTTTGTCTATTTATAATTACGCTGGTTATTAGTAAACTTAGTAAAAGAGATAAGGCCGAAACTCTAATGTTTATATCTACACTGTTAACTAGTGGTAAGAACAAACATTTTCTTATTATGTATTTTTCTTTAGCGATTGTTTCATGTGGGGCTTCATATTTATTAGACGACAATAGTATATCATCAAAGGATTTATCAAAAGATGTTGATAAAATCATTAATAAAGGAGGGTTTGTTTTTTGTATTTTAGGAAAGGGCAAAATTAGTAAAGCTAGAACAAAAATAGCTAAACTCTTAAAATAATTATTTGTAAATTGGATAGCATGTATTAATAGTTGTATTATAGGAACTGATGAAGATAGAATATTGATGTTTTTAATTTGGTTATATTTTCTGCAATATAATATAAGATTTAATATAAAATAAAAAAAACTATTTTCAAATTTAAGAGATGACAATATGAAGGTTTCATCATTGTCCTCAATGCTGTTAGTACAAATATTACTTTTGCAGGTTCTGATCTTATTATCATCATTATTTATATTCTTATGATCACTATTTGAAGGAACAGTTTTCTTAAAAAATAGATTTAGTGAATTTTTTACATAAAATGATAATTTTTGCAAAACAATAATTATATTGAATATATCTTTTTGTGTATATACTTCTAAATTTTCAAAAAAAATAAAAAAGAAAGAAAAAATGTCATTGATTTCTTCTGATTTATTAGAAATTGTATTCATATATCTAATTACTGTATTCATCATTTTATAAATATTAATGTTCTTGCAATACTCTGATGAATACTTTTTCAATTTAATTATTAAATAATAAATATAGATAATATCATTATTATGTATATTTTCCATTTCTGCATCTTCCAATAGTTTTTTTACTAAATCCTGAAAATAACAGAATTTACACACTTTAAGTAAAATGGAAAAGGATAAGATTACCATTCATTGAATTTTTTATATGTATAAGAAAAAATATAAAATAAAACGATGAATATGAAGCATATTTTTTATTGTATTATTATTACTTTTTTATATATAATATTTTTTTCGTACGAATTTCAATTAATACTAAGCTTTTAATTTTATTTTCAAGGCTTACCTTATTCTTAGAAATAGACATATACAATCTGTTGTCAATTTGATCAGATTGGTTCGAAGAATATAAAGACAACTCTAATTTTATCATATAAATAATGAAGGCCACATACAGGTTATAATTGTTTACATTAACTTTTAAAGAAAAAATGCAATCAAAAACAAAGTATATGTTTTTAATTTGTTTTATTTCTAGCCACATATGTATATCTATTTTATGCATTTCTTTCTTAATGCATCTAAAAACTGTTAGTATTTTCTCCTTTGTCACAAAATAATAAGAATAAGACAAAGACATAAATAAATAGAGGGGATTCATGTCAATACTATAATCATTAGATGTAAACATATTTTCTACATAATTATTTACTTTACTATTATTTAATTTTTTTTCAATAAATTTTTTATCATAACTCAAACATAGATAAAAAATATATATTACAGTTTCTATCAGCCGTTCGTTATCATTAAAATTGAACAATAAAACATTAGTAAAATAAAAATCATTATTCTTTATTATTTCCATTAAAATATCTTTCTTGTTATTTTCTTCTTTCTTTACTTGATCATCCTCATATATAAGCATCTCTAAAATTCTGTAGCATTCACAATCTGAAGAATAGACCGAAGGAAAATATAAAATGAGATAAACAAATAGATCGACATACAAATGAGTAGACCAACGGAAATACATATAGCAAAATAGAATGATTCTTTAGAATGTATAATATATAAGGGATGAAAAATATACATACAAAGATGCATAAATATATATGATGATTTGAGGCAGCAATTTCATTCCTCTTGTCTATTTTTGATTACCATCAGAATTAGTAGAGGCATATTGAAAGAAAGTAGTAAAAGGTGTATTTTTTACTAAAACCTTTCTCATTCTTTTTTTGTACAAGGAAAATGTATTAATAACATCCTGGATTTTATCATATGATTGTTTTTGCATATTATTAGACGTGTATTGATCATCTTCTACTAAGGTTGATGAATTATTTGGAAGAAGATTATTTATTTTGTGAGTTTCTCTATTTTCAATCGAAAAATCTTCATAAATATCATGTATATGGCTTAAAATTCTTGAAAAGAAATAAAAAAAAGGAGTAAAAAAAGAGGAGAACAAAATATTTGTACTTATATTATTAAAAAATATTTTCCTTTGATTTATATTATCAAAAATGAATATAGATGAAAGATATAAAAATTTAATGAATATTAATATATCATTTCCAAAAGGGTTATTTTTTTCTTTCATAATATTTCTAAATAAAGAATGCAATTCAGTAAAAAAATATAAAACTAATTTAATAAAAGTCAAAATTTGAAACTCATTCTCATTATCTATATTTATAGTTTTTTTACTCTTTTCATCCATTACATTTATATTAATTAAAAAAGTCTCATTTTTATTTAAAATATAAATTAATGAAAATAATAATTTAATAATAGCTAAATATAATTCAGATAAATACTTATTTTCCCTATCGTCCAAAAATTCAATATATATATCAGGATTATTCATGTTAACAATTTTTATTATATTTAAGGCTGTTTTTACAACTTCAAAAAGTGCCAAAATATGGGCAATGTATATTTTGTTTATTATGTTGTCTAATTCAATATTATTATCATTGTCTTTTTCATTATTTCGAATTTCATTCCATTCTTTTTCTTTTTTAATGTTTTTGTCCTGTTTACAAATTATTGGTTCTATATTATCGTGTGCTTGATCTCTATACAAAAATAATGAACTTTTTTTGGTTATCTTTGTAGATAAGTTTTCAAAGTATTTTTTACATGGTATATTCTGATCTGGTCTATTATTATGCATTGTATTTTGTTTGGAGTCTAAGTTAAATGTTTTTTTTTCACCAATACGAAATGAATTAGAAATGCTTTTTTTGTTCTCCATATCTTTATCTTCAGAATTATGATTACATGAGTCGTATAATTTAAAATGATTGTTTGAATCTCCCTCTTTTGATTCATTTTTTAGTGTATATTTTTCAAAAAGGAGAATAATATTCTCAATATTTGAAGAAGAGAAATCTGGAACATCCACTAAAAAGGATATTATATTTATAATTTTAAATATATGAAAAATTTTGATAGATGAATTTGCTATATTGATAAGCATATTTAATGTTTTTAAAAAAAAAAAAAAAGTAGAATAATTATTCGAAAAGCTATCATAAACATTGTTATAATTATCTTCATTCTTATTTACATATTTTAAAATTATATTTATTAAAACATCAAGCATGTAGTGGGCATGTGTCTTTGAAAAAAGTGTGTTTCTGAAAAAAAAAGTCACCAAAAATTTTAATCCCTTTTCTCTTAAACATTCATGTTTTGTGTTGGATAAAAAATCAAAAATCCATTCAACCAGCGATGTGTTTGATATTATAATATTTACAACAGTTTCATCCACACTGCAAAAATTTGAAAATATTTCTAGGCATTTCATTTGTATATCTCTGTTAAAATTATTCAATAATGTTTCCTGTAAATTGTCGCATAGGATAATAAAAATTTGAATTCCATCTGTTTTTTCAAGAGCACTCAAGTTTAATTTATTGTCCTTACTTCCGTTGTACTGTTTTTTGTTTTCCCCAATCTTTGTATTTTCAAACTTGTAATTTTCAAAGCTATTTATATCTCTTCTATTGTCAATATGACTTTTATCCTTATATGTATTTTCCTTTTTATGTTTGTTTAATAAATTTGAATTAAAACAGATTCCTGATTCTACATCCGAACCATATTCTACAAAATTGGTACTTGAATTTTCTGTTTTCAAGAAATTATGTTTATTGTCATCAAATGATTTTGTTTTTGTGTGTTTTTTTTCGCCTTGATTTGAATTACTGTTTCGAAATATGGTTGTATGGGAAGTATCCCTAGTAACACAATTAATTTTTTCGGTATCATATTCAGAACTATCAAACATTTTTCTTATTTCTAAATCGTTTTTATTTGTTAATACTTCATTATTTATTATTCCTATCATGTTTTCTTTCTGCTCATATTGTTTTTTTTCTACTTCATAAATTTGGAATAATGAGGACCCATTTCTTTGTTGCTTTTTCTCTTCTTGGCATTCAAGAAATGATTGTGAACTATTTCTACTATGGTTGATTGAATGTAATTCATTAAAATGATGATAAATATTGTCATCACATTTATTTTTTTTATATTGAAACATTTTTGTTTCATCACAATTTTTATTAGTATTGGAACCACTCGAATTGTAGCTTAAACTTTTATCTATTATAAGATAGTTTTCATTAAGTTTATCTATACTGCAATTGCTACGAGCATCATGTGTATTCCCATTATTTGATTTAAGAAAATTTGTTTCTTTTTCTTTAATATCTTCATCTTGTGAATAATATCCCAAGACATTTTCTTCTGAAAAAGGATAATCTACAATATCATTACCCTTCCTTGAATATAATTGGTATGCATCGCTTTTATCATATCTATTTTTACTATCTTTGGAATGCAAAAATACAAATTTATTATCTTCATGATCGTCAGTGCAATTTTCCATTTCAGTATTCCCACCGCAATCACTTTCTTCATTATTAGTACTAAAATTCTGAACATCGTAATTATTTTCGTTATCCTCTTTGGTTTTTTCCTGCATTATTTGTTCACCTTTCTGAACATTCTTATTATTTTTTGTTTGGCCATTTTCATCACCAATAGCATTTAAGAAAGAAAAGGAATGTATAGACGACTGATCACTAGTATTCCCTTTGTCTATGTTAAATAAATTAGATCTTTTATGAGTAATTGAGATATCTAATCCGTTGTCATAATTTGTATCAGGACTAGTACAAATATTTGCAATTGTATTACTTTTATTTTTTTTTAAATGCTTCGTATCAAAAATAATTTCAGTAAAAAAATAGGTAATATCATTGTAATTATTGCATATTAGATAAATAAACTCGATGTAATAATTACATAAATCTGTGTTTTTGTTAGTAAATTTAAAATTTTTAATTAAATTAATAAAGAACGATTTTAATAGATCTTTGTTAAGCTGCCATAACGAATTTTCACACCATAATTCATAAATAATTTGGAGAATTAAAGAGTGTTCCATATTATGATATTTATCATTTGCATATGCATTATTGTGGTTTGTGTCTATATTATTATCACAATTACTATTTAAATTGCTACTAAGTTTTATGGCCGTATTATTGTTTGTATTGTTTTCTAAACCATCTTGAATTTCGAAGTTTATTTTGTTACATAAAAGTCTGTTGGTGTTATCTTTTGCACCATTTATATTATTAGAAATAGAATAATTTTTTATGAACAGTTTCATAAGTTCTCCAATAACAGACGATTCTTCCTTTAATGTGGTGTGTATTATTTGTACATGTTGTATTAAATTTTTTAAAAGTTTTAAAATAAAAAAATATTTTCTTTTAGTCATCGAATAATTTTTCAATCTAATTAATACACATGTGTATATAGCATCTTTAAATATGTTGCATAATTCATCTGAGCAAATATTTAAAAATTCTTTACATGCGTTTGTAGCTAAAGTAATTAATTCATTATTAACAGAATAAATGTAATCGTCTTTATTATTTTCATTTTTATTTTCATTTATTTTGCATTCTTCTTCTAAATAACGAAATGTATTTGATAAAAATAATGTATGATCTAATAAAAAAAAAGAAAAGTGATACCTAAATTCATGACAAGTCTTTATTCTATATATATCATTTATATTTTTAAATAATAAATATTTCTTATATAAAGGGCATTTTGTAAATAGTAGCTTATTTATGCATTCTACACAAAATGATTTTTGTTGTTTATCGACAAAAAATTTATCATGTTTTTCTATTTCATGCTCATCTGTTATTGTCACTAGAATTTCACTAAAAATTATGTTTAACTTAATCTCCATCAGTGGATAATTAATTTGGAAAAATCAAAACAACTTTTAAAAAATGATAAGGGGGATGCTAAAGTTTACTACTTTATCTAGGTATAAGCGAAGAATGGGATACAGAACATATAAATACACACTTACATGAAGAATATACTTATCCCTTTTTTATATATGTGTCCTATTTTTGCACGCATAAATATACTAAGGAAATAATGTTTTAAATTTAGATTGAAAAGTATAAATATAAAAAATACAAACTTGGTATTCCTTTTTTTTATTATTTTATAAGTGAAAATGTTTCGATTATATCAATACAACATATATAAAAAATATAAATATAATCGTTATAGTTACTAAATTTCTCAGGTATATAATTTCGTTGAAATATTCATTATATTGTAAACTGTAGTATGCCAAAATTACACCTGTAAAATAAATAACTTAATTTATATTGTTATTATTTTAAAAAAATAAGCTTAAAATGGTATTTGTTTTTTGTAATTAATTTTTGAGCTTTCTATATATATATATGTGCATTATTTTTTCGTCCATTTTTAAGAACATATTTCCATTAGGCATTCACATATTAATATTTTTCTCAATTTCAAATTAAAACAACATCATGTTATTCAATGTTATAAAAAAGGACGTAGAAATAAATTCAATTAGACACATTTTAAATAAATTAACCGGGATGTTAAAAAGCTGTTCTAACAATATGCATGATAATTTTATAATAAAATTAAGAAAAATTAAATTGTTGCACAAAAAATTACATAATAATAACCTCCCTTAATGATATTTTTTTGTAGGAATATATGAATATATATTCCAGAGTTTACACAATAAGTGACTTTGTTAGAATAATTTGCCGCGAAATATTATGATATATTTTGCAATCAGTTTTAATGTTATAAAAAATAAAAATATTTAATGAGTGAACAAATTGGACATTAAAAAATTGTATAATAAAAAATATGAAAACATTAATATGTATATATAGGGTAAATATTGAAACATAATGAAGAAATAATTATTAAGAAAAATTTAATTATTATTTATTTTAAATATGTAAACTACATACATATGCATACACATTTGAATGTGTAACAATAAATGCTGTTCAAACATGCGTAAAATCTGAGCACACATTCATGCGCCAAGGTGTAATAATAAATATAGTCGTTTGTGTGATGAAAAAAATATATACAAGAAGTATGTATATATTAACAAAAAATATCATTGCACACAAATTACTTTTCAGAATATGAATCACAAAAACAATGATTTTTTTTGAAACCTCCTCGATACATTTTCTGTTCATTTTTTTTACATGAGGATTCGAAAAAGAATATTCACATATCAACATGAAAGTGTGAAACATCAAAATCGATCTCTATATATTCTTCAAGGCTAATTGGAGGCAATTTTTTGTATTTTCTTTTTACATTATAAACATGAAAATCACTTCTACAATGTAATTTATAATTATTTTTTTCAATTTGTGTTAAACAGCTTGTGCACATAATCACATCAGCTGTTGTTTTATTATTGGGATTCATTTCGATGGATGGCTTTTCTTTTGTGGGATTTTGTATTATTTTATCATCAGTTTGATTACTAATTCTATTATTGCTTATTTCATTATTTTTTGAATTTTTATTTTTGGCTTGTTCGTTTTTGTTAGAAATATAATTATTGTTTTTACTGAATTTTTCATTCATAGTTGATTCGTAATCATTGAAGTTTTCCATATAAGTGTCATTCTCCTTTGAATTGTTATGCTCTTTTTTTGAATTTTTTTTATTTTTATCGTTTGTGTTTTTGTTTTTTCCTTCTTCCTTTTTCTTATTTGTATTATCGGATTCTTTTGGTATGGTTGATGAATCATTTTTTTTTTTTTTATTCGATGTGGCTACTTTTACATTATTACTTAATATTTTGCTGGAGCAATTCCTTTTATTTTTTTTTGTAAATTCATCAATACATCTATATAAAGATGGGTAACATAAAAAAACAATTTTATACGTTTGGGAATTGCCACCTTTCCTTTCTATGTTGTGCTTATTTATTTTTTGTTTTGTTTTTGTTTTCGAATTATCAGTAAATTTTTCTTTATTTGTTTTTTCATTATCAATAGGAAAGTTATCTTTTTTTTTTTTTATACTATCTGTTTTCTCGTCAATATTTTCGCTGTTTTCATTATTATTAGTACCTTTTTTATACTCACTAGTAGTATGATTATTCGGTTCGTCATTAAAATTGTTCTTATTCATTGTATCCTTGTGTTTGTCCCCGTTAACTTGAACTTCGTCTTTATATTTCGAACCATCAAGGATGTCATTAGAAGTATCGTTGGCTACTTCTGTTTTGTTGTTATAGGAAAAATCATGATTGTTCTTTTTAGCGTCATTTTCACTATTATTTGATTGAATTGATGAACTTAAATTGGATTGTTTTTGGTCTTTTAAATTATTTATCTCATCATTTTCTATATCATGATCATTTATATTTTCTTTGTGTATGGTATCATAATTTTGGTTTAAATCATCTTCTCTTTTTATGTTGTTAGTCATTTTATCTTCTTCTATAATTGCATTGTTATCATTAAGAAGTTTTATTACATCATTTTTTATAAAATCGTCACATATTATCTGAATTCTCATAAATGCTCTTTGTATCACATCTTCATATTCTTTATGTAAAAGTTCGAAAACTTTTAATGCCTGTTTTTTGGTACTATCATCTATGTTTATACTATAGCCAACATTTTTTATCATGCCTAAATTAAAAAAAATGTATAACGAAAGATGTAAACTATTTTTATCTCACAAGATGCGTAAAAGCGAACGTAGACATGCATATGATAATATTCATCATATAATTAATCGGACACCCATATTAACTACCCATGTATATATATTCTTTAATTTATCTGTTTACTTTCAATCATGTTTGTTGATAAGGGGTATCCCGTTTGAGGATTTACACTCATTTCGTGTAACATTTCGATAATATCTTTGTACATTTTTTCCTTCAAAATTGTTCTTTCCCTGTTACTTATTTGTAGTGTACCTAAGGATGAGAAACACAAAAAATAATATAGTAATTGTTTTATGAAAACTTAATATGAACCGAAAAAAAGGATGTAGCTCTTTTTGATGTACCTTTCTCTAATATAGTTTTACATATTTCATAATTGTCATCAGAATTAAAGCATGAATTTAGTTGAGATTTTTTAGCAATTTCTCCTTTTGATATGTTTGTAAAAATTAAATGTGATTGTAGAACGTCGTCTATATTCAGTTCGTTACCTTTAAAAAAGAATAATTTTGATGAGTTTTTTTTAAATAAATTTTCAATGATAAAGAATTTGCTTTGGTTAAAGAATTTCTTTTCTTACCATTTTTCCAATCAATAATTTTATTTTTATAGCATGCTATCTCGAATTTGTTTCCCTTATGCTTATATTTAACTATGGCAACGTTCGTAAACTTAACTTGATTTATAGGCTGAAATAATGCCCCCATTTTATTGAATCATATTTGATAATTGTAAAAGTGTTTGAAAAATAAAAATAAGGAAGAAATCATTAAATCAAATAAATAAATTATCAATATTATAGATTGGTTTTTTGAATTTAAAAGAAACATGCATAATTATGTACAAATATTAACATGGCTGGCGATATATGAATTAATTAAATTTTATTATATTACAAATAAATGAAATTGTTAGCAATACAAATATATTAAAAGATTTACATTAATTTTATAAAACTATTCATATAGTATTGAAAATAGTAAGAATTGGAAAAAAATATATAATATTATATATGGAAAATTAAGAGTTTGTTTTATTTAAAAAATTATAAAAAAAAATGTTACATATGCATTGGGAATAAATATTTTTTTTTAATAATAAATAAGGTCATGAAAAAATAAAAATAAAATTTATTCAAATGGTACCAAGTAACTATTATTTACAGACAAGTTAATTTTATTTTTTATTATTATTTTTCTCAACTAAATATAAATTTTTTAAATTGTGTGTAATCGTTTTGCTTTTTGTTTTTACGATATAAAAAACGAATGTTTTATTTATTATATATATTTTTTTGTACATATATATTTATTTTCCTTTTTCTAATAATAATAATAATATCATTATTATCCGTATTATAATATAATACGAAATGTCTATATAATATAAAATTTATACAATATGTTTATAAATGCTTCTTGTATCTCTATCCCCATTATCCTTATTTGATATTTTCATTGAGATAAAATTGCAGAACAAACAGAAAAGGTTTTATGATCAAATGCTGGCGATGTTTTTTTTTTACATGAAACTATATTTTACATTGTTTGCATATACTTGGTTCATACAATTTTTTTTCGATGAGTTATTAAGCAATGCTACACTTGTAATTTATATATGCAATGAAGACATTAGTCGTCCTGCAAGGGTACATAATGCATAATAAGATGTGCACAAAAAACGTGAATTAAAGGAACACAAAAAAATAACAATAAATGTAAAAATAAAGAATTTACAGGAATGTAAATGCAACAATCATTCTAAAATAATTACACCTTTCAAATAATTTTAATCCTTTAAAAATATTTATTTAAAAGAACTATATATTATGCATAGATACTTTCATACTTATATATGGAAATATTTGTGTGTGCATATTTATGAATATCACACATTCGCCATATGTCAGTAAAAAGACTAAAAACAACTTAATTCAGCAAGTCCATGATACTTATAGCAATAAGATTACAAATCGCTATTTATTGTTATTAATATTTATATATATAATTACAAATAAAGATAAGTATATGTAGAAAAAAAGGGGATTAAAAAAAGCATTGTGTTGCGGTGATAAAAAAATATTAATTATAAATTATAGCAAAAGTATAAAACTAACAAAAAAAAATAACCACATTTAACAAAATGCGTCGACAAGCCAAGAATATTAAAATTATGTTAATTTAAAAATTTATGTATTAAAAAAAATATTATGAACATATATCATTCATATTTAATTTATCGAAAGTATGAAATTAATGTGTGTGTGCTTTTTATTGTTTAAAAAAGGTTATTTATAATATCTTGTTCCGCATCCACAAATATTAGACCATATGCTATCGCAATGATTGGAAGTTTTTTTCTGCATAAAAAAAGAAAAAAATACAAATATTAAAAATTAGAGCATATTTCTATTATACGCATACTGTAAAATGCATGTATGTGTTTAATTTATATTTGCTCATTTTTTTGGTGTGCCATTTTTATTTTTTTCACTTAGTTTACAACTATTTTATTATACCGTATTATTTTTCTCTTCTGGTGCGTTTTTCTTTATGATATTTAAGGAAAAAAAAAAGTGATGTATAATAATAATAACAATGGTATATAGCAAAATTATAAAAATTAATAAAAACGAAGGGAATGATACTCTTTATTAATAATTTATGAAACGATATTATTTGTTTTATTTATCTTACACTTTCAATGGCACCATATTTTAGAAGCAACTGGTAGGCTAAAAAAATAAAGGAATGGAACAATTAAACGATTAGCATAAAGACAATGCTATTTATAAAATGCATTCAGTGTAATAGTTACAACATAGTAATGAAAGTTTGTGATATATACATTTATATTTGCAAAAAATGGAATAAATAGGAAATACTTATAACTGTTCTACATAAGTTATCTATTCATATATTTTTAGTGTTGTATATTCAAATATACCTTTTGAGTTAAAAGCGCATTTGTCTAAAGCAGTTTCATTAAAGTCATCTTTTACATTTATGCCTAAGTCTCCACCTTTTTTTAAAATTGCTTCGATCCAATCAAGAGGGACCTTTTAAAAGTGAAAAAATTGTGCATATTGTATTTATATGATTCTATGGATATTTATTTTCTCCTTTGTATGTGAATATATAATTTGATCTTACCTTTTTTTCACATGCAATCATCAAAGCTGTTTGATTATGCTTGCTAAGGACATTAATATCTAAACCTTTTCTAGCTAATAAATATCCAACTATTTTTTTTTTGTTAAGTAAAATAGCCATTTGCAGCAAGGTGAAAATAGGCTCATTAATGCTTAAAAAGGAAGATAAATACAAATCATATTTTAATATAAGCATGCCCTATGATTTTCGATCTCTTTATATATATACGATAAATATATATAAATGCATAATACATAACAAATTATGTAACAATTGTATTATCAATATAGCATAACAACTGAACCAGCACCAATAAATAAATACATATGCATCTTTATGGATATATTATTTACCTGTCCTTAAAATTAGCTATTTGAACATTCCAATACGGTTTCAAGTTTTTTACATCATCAATGGTCATTTCTTAAAACAAATGAAATTAGTATATATAGATGTGTGTATAATTCTAGCTAGTAATTTAAAAAGTATATATTTTTTTAATTTTAAAATAGTATATGCGCATCCTACCCGATACAATGTCTTCGTTAATAAATATACTTTCATAATTAAACATAATTATAAGCGGATTAAAAAAAAATATATATTGGTAGTGCAAAATGCTTAAAATAATAGGGTAATTTTATATTTCGTAATGAACAAAGCAATATTTTGATCTATTATATCAAAATAATTGCAATCAGGATTCAGGAATTTATGTAATAACTTTGGACAAAATGAAAAAAAGTATGATTACATGTATTATAACATATGCATATAGGGAATTTATATATAATACAAAAGAAAAATAAAATTATACTTTGTGATATTTAATAAAACATTACAAAGAAATAGATGCAGTTACATGAAAAGAATAAATGTTTAAGTATATAGTATGCACCTCGTTTATGATTTTTTACACGCAAAGAAATTAAAAGGTGTATTAGTATTACTATGTGTGCGAATAATTAGACAAAAAAAAGTGAAAGAAAAATATGATATTTTTAGTACATTATTAAAGAGAAAAATAAATATTTTAGTTATTATAAACTCGTATTCTTTCCTTTTTATCGATGTTTAATTGATTTATATGTGTACTTGCATTCGGTTATTCATTTAATTTTCCATCCGTCCAGTGCTACATAAATGCAGCCAAATAAATTTAAATTAAAATAAAAAATACGGATAAAATAAATTGCTAATCACTATATTATATAATAATTATTCCTAATTGAAGGCAGCAAAATGTTTGTTTTATTATTATTATTTATTTTATTTAAACAAAAAAAATTGGATAAAAAATAGCAAACAAAATAATATCCATATGTAAAATTACACTTAATTTTCTCCATTTCCTTTTTATATTATTTTCTATAAAATAACATATTATGTAAAGTTTATTATTCAAAAATATTTTCATTTTAAGATATATATAAATATAATATATTTTGGGAGAAAGAAGAATCTATATTAATTTTTGTGGATTTTTCTCCTTTATACATGTTTCCAAGACTGCCGAGGTAGATGAAAAAAAATTACATAAATGCTTTTTACACACATTTAATTTTTTGATAACAATTTTTATGCAAGCAAAATTTGTTATTCTTAATATTGTTAGTTTTTTAAAATTAAAAAAAGTAAAAACATATAGAGATGAAGAATGCATAGTGTATTCCTTTATTCCATTTTTTATTTTTTCTCATCTTTTCCATTATCATATTTTCCTTCACAATATGCTAACGCGAATAAAACGTGGAAAGTGTATGTGGGTGCATGCATCCTTGTGATTTCCATAATAAGATACAAGTATAATTTTTTTTATATTTATCAACTTGTATGTTTATGAGGATGTGATAGAGATATTTAATACATTTGTTGAAAATTATGCGGTATCATTAAGAAAGAAAACATACAAATGTATCTCAGGCTATTATATTCTTTTATTTTTTTAAGGAAAGCATATTTAGAATACAATAAGCTTTATTTCGTTAATTAGCATAGTATAAAATATCACCTATTATTCGGTTCTCATGTATTTTTTTTTGTTCTTTGAGCACAACATACGCCTCTAAAAGTAATAAAAATAAACAAGCAAATAAATGATACATGCGTATTAAAAAATAGATATACCCCGAGTAACTAATTTTTAATTGTCAATAATTTGTAAATGGATACCAATTTTGTAAGAGTTAATAACTTATTTTATTTTTCATATATATGTTCAATCTATATAACCCATAGTATTGAGTAGCATGTACATAAACTTATGTATATATAATATTAAGCAGATCAAGCATACAGCTGTAAATCGAATTAAGCCTATACTGTAGCATACAGGGTTATACAGGTGTTTGTATTTGTATAATTGTTAAAATACAGTCTTTTCTTAAAAAAATACATAAATTGAAAGTAAAAAAAAAATATATATATATAACTATTCGGGTTATGATTTAAAGCTATTTTTCTTATATTAATTTAAAATAATTTACATATTTTTGAGAATATAAAAAATTTGATATAAGAAATATAAAAAATTAGTAATGCATATATGAATAATTTATAAGTTTTATTAAGCTAAATATATTATATGGATAATATATATTATATAATGTGTAGTATACAATTTGAATATATGTATGCATGCAAATGTTCCATTATAAAATATATGTATATATATATGTAAATGAGGCAATTTTTTTTATTTATGTATTAAAAATATTTATTAATGTATTATTTTTTCATAAGCTTTATTCAAAATTGCATATCGATTAAAGTAAAAAAAAATAATAATAATAAAAGTAAACATTTTCCTTTTTCTCTTTTCATTTTTAAATAATAAAATGACACGATAATAGTATAACAATAATTATTATTCTAGAATATATAGATTTTGGAAAATAAATTGTTATGTAAAAAAAATAGTTTACCAAATTGGTAAAAAATATAAGAGAATAATGCAATATACTATGGCTAAAGTTAACAATATATATTACATACATTCTTATTATATATGTGCTTATTTGTATTGATATGCGAGTTTAATCTTTATACAAATGGTTTGTAACCATTCATACGTGTGGATATCATGGAACATATATACATATTATATACAATGCTTTTTTAAATACGCATTTTATTTATGATATAATTTATTTTATATATTTTTATCGTACTCTGGATGTAAAATTTATTTTTTACTTTTTATTTTGTTTTAGTAACAGAAATTATTTATTTTATATGATATTAATAAAAATTGGCATGTCATAAACCATATACATGTATGTATATAATTTTTTATTTTGGCTTGAATTGCATATTTTTAAAATAATTATAAAAAGAAAACCGTATTAAACAACCATTAGTCATGAAATACCAAAAAAGGGGAGAGGAAAAAGCGTAAAACCCATATAAATTGAAAACTTGTTTTTTTCTTTCGCTCTCTCTAATTGTATAGTTTTTTAATAAATAAATAGTAAATATGTCTACTGCAAATTTGTTTTATTTATTTTTTTGTTTTTTTGTATTGAATTATGTATCATGTGTAAATTTACAAATAGGAAATCAAAAATACGCATTATGCTCGAATGCAATAAAAAAAAACTTATTAGATTTTTATAACACGCTAAGCTTTTTAAAATCCGATAAATATTTGAAAGACAATATTAAAAAAATTAATTTATACACCAGGTTTCGAAAACGATTGTACAAGGACAGATTAAGTGTTTATGCCAATGTTATTATAAAGGATAAAGATGAAGAAGCAGCTGTAAAAGTAACAGAAGAAAAGGAAAATAAGGAAGAAGGTGGTGGTGATGACGAAGAGAAAGGCATTACCAATTCAATAGACCCTGATATTTTTGCAAATTTTTTAAAATTTAATAAAAATAATTTTTTTTGTATTGACGAACTTGGATTAGATGTTAGCATTCCATTGTTAAAAAATACAAATTTAGGGGCAAATGTAGTTTATCAACTTCCTAAGGCTGTATATGTTAATGCTTATGCAAACGCATATAATACTGTTATAAAAGGAGAATTTAATACTATCGACTTAATGAAAAAAATAAGTTTTTTCCAATTTTTTGATAATTTTTATATTAATGCTAACTATGATTTTAAAAGTGAGAAGGCTCTTATAAATTTGGAAAGTAAACTATATGAGTATTATAATAAGTATGGCGATAAAATTAGTTTTAACAACAAAGTAATAATTGAAAGAAATAACAAAAATGATTATGACGGTTCAGTATGTCTTTCTCTAAAATATAATAATAACATATTTACCCCCATCTTTAATTTTAAGGACAAGTAATATAATATGCATATTAATCTATAAATTTATGTTATTAATGATATTTTCTAAATTATAATAAGTATCCAAATATATATTTATTTGCATCGATTAGAATACGCATTATTTCAAAATTTTATATTTTTATATTTCCCTTTTTTGTAGGTCTCACGAGCTTTTATATGACAATGTAAATGGAAACAGAAAATTTAGTGTAAAAGTAGATAAAGACAAGAATATACATTTCAATTATTTATCATTTGATAAAGTGAATGAATCAAATAAATATTTATTATTTTTTAACTTCTTATTCTCAAATCCAATGCAATCAATTATAACATTGAAACGAGAATTCATTTTTTAAACTAATTTACATGCTATATATATATATAATCCTGAGAAATAAAGCATTTAGAATAAATCTATGCACATTGAGAGGGAAATTAATATATAGAAAGGAGGCATATATGTAATACTTCCATATATTTTAACTAGCATTCCCATGCATGTAAATATATAAAGAGATGGATACGATGAAAAAACTAAGTTTATGGGATATATAAAACTTAAAAAATGGAAGAACTTATAGAAAGTTATTTTTTATTAGATACTTAGAATAAGTTTATATAGCATATAATAAATATGTAAGTGTTTAATATGTTACATGGGCGAGAATAATTATTTCTGTTGTTTCTGCTTTTTTTTAAAATATTTATATTTTTATGAATTCAAAAAGTATTTAAGTTATATGTACATATATTTACTGTATTTTTTGTCCTAAGTATGTTTCGTGGGCAAGAATTAATTTTCAAAAATTATGTTTTGTATGCATATATATTATATTTGCATTTTTATTACATATACCATATTGCATACGTGAAAAAAAAGATATTCGAAATTGCATGGAAAATAATAAATGGGTGTATTTTTTTATAATAATTATGGATATATTAAAATTTTATATATATATTTTGTTTTTTAGTTTTTATAAAATTATATTAGCTTATGTTAGTATTGTGTTTAAAGGTTCATATCTACAGTCATGTATTCATTACTTATGTACAAATATGTATAGACATTTGGCAATATGTGCATATGTGTATATGCGCATTAATGTATTATTTTTTTTATTATTTTTTTAAACATATTTTCATTGATTTTCATATGTATGTGTATTATTTAATTATTCATGAATTTTAATTGCTTAATCAAACAATAAAAAAAGGTAAAATTTTATTTCGCTTAAATCAATGCATGATCATATGCATTTATTTCTTACGCTTTAACAAATCATCATAATATTAAATTCAATGTATAATATGGATATACATAATTTTTATTTTCATTCGAATTTATGTTAATACTAAGAGGTGGTTTAATAAAATTTTCATAAAAATCATTATATGTAAATATTAAAAATTAAAAATTATAATTTAAACCAAATACAAGAAGTTATTCGCGTAGCATAAATATAAAATTGTATGCATGTAAGTGAAAACGAAGAAATGAAAAATAAAAAGAGGTATCGAGAAAAAAAATACACGAATGAACATATATTCCATGTTATTATATGTCCAAATATTGTACCAATAATTTAAATGGATTCTTAATTTTAGCCTGCTTTTACTATATGAGCATTTTTGATGCTTTCATTTTCCTTTTACCACAGTCATTTTCATCAAATTGGCTCCTGAAGATCTAAGGGCTTTCCTTTATTGATTTGACCCCATCCAATTAAACGCCAATGCTTATCTACTCTTCTACTAAGAGCAATTTTATCTCCGATTTTTGTGCATACTGGCCCTGTTAGCTCCAATTTGGCTAGTTCATTTTTGATACCCATAACTCTGCATCCAATAGATGTTGATCCAATATTAATCATTAAGAATTCTCCATTTTTGAGTTTGGCAACTTTTGTATTTTTTTCACCATCTTGTGATTTTACACCTAATAATCTTCTTAGTAAATAATAAGAAATTTCAATTTCTGCAAAACAATCAGGCAATTTATTTAAATGACCAATGACCTGACCAACTAAACGATCAGCTCGTGTAAGAATTGGATCGATTCGTGTACCTACACCAATTAATCCACCTGGCACAGCATATTTTAAATTATTATTCTCAGCAAACATAGATAATATTTTGGAAATAATTGGTCTGCAAGTAATTTCTCCCTTTTCATCTTTTGATATAATACCGGGTCTAATTTCAATTTGATCCCCTACTTTTAATACTCCATGTAAAATACTACCACCTGCTACACCACCTTGTAATCCTTCAATATCTTCACCAGGTTTATTAACATCAAAAGATCTAATAACAATCATATGTGGTGATGAAATAAAATCTCTTCTTGGTATACTAATTTGAGTAACTATATATTCGCATACTACATCTATATTATATTTTAAAACTGCACTAATAGGTATAATAGGTGCACTATCAGCAGCTGTACCTGAAACGAAATTTCGAATTTCTTCTTGTTGTTTTAATGCTTGTTCTTCTTTTATTAATTCTACTTTATTTTGTAAAATTAATATGTGCTTTAATCTCATAATTTCAACAGCAGCCAAATGCTCAGATGTTTGAGGTTGTGGGCATGATTCATTACCTGCCACTAATAAAAGTGCTGCATCCATAACAGCTGCACCGTTTAACATAGTAGCCATTAAAATATCGTGCCCTGGGCAATCAACAAAAGATACATGCCTTAATAATTTCATTTTAGAATTGCAATTTTCACGAGGGCACATAGGATCATCCTCTTTGCTGCTTTCATAAGATTTATAGCATTCAGGTGGTGGGCAATCTGGGTTTGTGCATTTATATATTTTTGCATTAGCATATCCTAATTTTATAGTAATGTTTCTTTCCTTTTCATGTTTAAATCTAACAGTATGAACTCCTGATATAGCATGTACCAATGTTGATTTACCATGTGCGACATGCCCTATTGTGCCTAAATTTATCGTAGCTTGTCTGCTTATTACATCTTCACTTAATGGTGTTAATTTAGTCACATCTAACGTTTCTAAATTTTGTTCCGCTAGTTTATCTTTTTCATTAATAACCATTTTAAATTAATATTGATATGAGAAAAAATGAGGAAATGTACTATTTTCTGTGTATATTTTATTAGGTAATGTATTTTATTTATATATTCTTACAATTTTTTTACGTGAATTATGCACTTGACTAATGAAATTTATGATATTTTTTCCAAAATTATCAATTTATTTCACACTTGTTTTACTTTTAAAGATATGATTAAAAAAAAGGTTTTATTTTTTCTTTTTTTCCTATATTCAGAATAGGTGTAGATAAAATGTTTATGTATGCCAATGGTAATTTTCAACCTTGAACATACATACCTAATATAATTTTATTAATTATTTTCGTGATTTTTTTAAATATATTATAATAGGTTTACTGAAAATAAGTCGCATCATTTATGTTTATCCTTTTCTTCAATTTTTAGTTCATATTTATTTTTTCTTTTTTATGCATCTTTCTTTCTCCATACAGTTTTATAGTGTTTTGCCATAATAACATGGATCCTGAATATTCTATGTTGTTATGTTTTTAGTGCAATGCTTATAAATTTACACGAAAAAATGCATAATAATATATATTTATTTTATTATTATTATTTTCTTCTATTAATTATATATATATTATTTAAAAAAGTTTTTGTTTTTTTATTTTTATTTTTTATTATAATTGTTCGTGGAATTGTTTTATATAGCTTATAATTTTCATTATATTATAAACTCTGCATTTTTACTACTCATAAGGAAAAATATGTATATATACGAATATGCAATAATATGTTTTATAATTTATTTACATGGGGTTATAGGCATTTAATTTATATATTTCCATATGTATATAATGCAGCAATTATAATATATATATACAACTTAATATAAATATACTATCTTTTACTATAACGGAATAAAATATATATAAAATGTTTCGTTACGTTGCAGTTTTATTGTACCTAATATTGTACGCATGTATATTTATTTATATATGCATTTTGTATATCTCGAAAGGTATAGCTTATAAACCCCTATGATATATCTAAAAAAAAAATTTATAATTTTAAATATCATAATCACTTTTGACGTTAAAAAAAAGGATACTCAAAATAACATTTTTCAGTTCATTGGAATGATAATTATAAGCTTCTTTACTTTTAAAATAGTACAAAAAATATATATGCGTATGCATATTTTTATATATCCATCGTATAAAATTTTTTCAAATATATGTTGTGTATAGATAGCTGCCATTATATAAAATATATTGTAAGGAGGTGAAAAAACATCAAGCATTTTAAGCGAGTAAAGAATTGTGAAACTATATAGAGCTAATCCTTATATGTATGTCTCAATCTATTTTTATTTTTACAATAGTTTCAATTTTTATAATAATTTTCCTTATTTATGAATTGTTTTTTCTAATATTTATAAAATAGAGAATATCATTAGGTATAAATATTTTTTATATTTATATATGAATATACCAAACTTATTATTTTAGAGGTACTGGTTAAAAATATGAATATAGAAATCTTTTATTTTAAATGAATAGGTTACACCAAATATTAGGAAAAGGCCATGTATTGATTTTTGTATTATATACACTAATAAATTATTCTTACGCAATTGCAAATTTTAAATCCTATAATTTAAAGGAGATATAATAATATGAGAATATGGTTATTATACAATTGCTGGTATTAATAAATTCCAAAGAAAAAAAAGAAAGATTGTCGTTGTTCATAATAATTTCGTTTTTTCAAGATTGGGATAATTAGTGAAATTATGATTTATAAGCCATTACATATATAATATATTTATGCATTCATTCGACTATTATTAAGCGTAGTATAGTATAATTTGGATATATATTCTTTTTAATAATAAAAAGTATGTAAGGCAGTTAAAAGAAAAATATACATTTAACTAAATATTTATTTCCGATATCATTTTAATATATTATTCCTATTTCCACCAATCATATAAATGGGAGAGCATCGAAAATGTACATATATTTTAAATTAAGAACAAAACTATGGCATTCTTTAAAAAAATTGTAATAAATTAGTGAAAAAAAGTACTTAAAAATGCCATACTGATGTTTAGATAATTCGATTAAAGGAGTGTGTATGTTTGCTGATTTGTATAATTGTATAAATATGTATTTTGTTTACTTAAGTTATTTTAATGTTTAAAAGAAATAAATCAAATATATATAAACCGGGTTTTGTTTCTTTTCTCATGCATATATATCATACTCATATTTCGCTAAAATGTATAAAATAACCAATTTAAGAAATCGCATACCTAGTAACACAATTTTAAAAAATACACTGCTCCAAAACCCTATAGGAAAAATAAACTTACCACATTTAAATGCCCCAAATAAAATAAATATTAATAAGGGGAACATATATATAGATAATTTTAATGAGAATAAAAAGTTTAGTGAACTGGAAAAGGATTTTTTTACGCTATTTATAAATAATAATATTTTAATAGATCTAAAAAAAACATTTAACGAGCAGAGCAATAAACAAGTATTACTCTTTTGGAATAGAAGTCCAGGCGCAAGATACCCCAAAAAGGTAAATATTATGTTGTTTTATATATTTAATTATAAGAAAATTTGTGTTCATTTCTCTACAGTTGCATTTGTATACATATGTGCATGGGTGTATACATCTTGTGCAAAGACATAATCACGTTTTTTACTTTTTATTTCTTGTTTTTTTAATCTTAACCAATCTTTCAGGCGAATAATGGAGCACGACCAGATTGCCGTTCGCTTCGAAAAATCAGGAAGAGACTTAAAACAGGGAAATGAATGCTGAGTAATATCAAGCCAAGAGTGTTTGACTTATAAGCAAATAGATAGTGTAAATGCATATATGCATAGTCACTTTAACTAAAATTAAAAAATAGAATTGTTTTATTTTGTATAATATAGATTTAATTTCGTACAATTTATGTTATTTTATTTTGAAGTTTTTTAAAACACTTTTTTTAAGAACTAACAACTTTGTTCTTTACATTTTTGGAATATTTATTATAATTAAGCAAATTAAAAAATATTAATATGAAATAATACATATATTTTTTTCTACCATGAAAAAAAAAAGAATTTTGCATATGTTGCATTGTGGTTATATTTGACTTATATGTGTGTGTATACGCGCATGTTGTTACCCACTAAGACTAGATACATATGAAAGGTTTCATGGTTTATAACATTGCAATAAAGAGTAAATAAATACCCTCGAAATGCACAAGAAGAAATATAGAGATCGCCCATAACGATATTTTTTTTAATAAAAATAGCAGATTAACAGTTAAAAGACAATTCTATGTTTATAAAAAATTTGTGTCTATCAAATAAAAATAGTTTTATAATAGTAGAAACGAATCACCACAAAAAATGAAGTAATACATTGGAAGCAATCAAACAGAAAAAATAACAAGTTACACAAAAAATACGCTATCTCAAAAAATAAATAACGCAATTAGAATAAACGACCATAGGGCATAAAGTCCTTATGGTAGAATGCTGAAAGACGCATTTCAAAAAGTTTGACATAATCAGAATTCATTTCACTGAGTAAATCTCTGAGTTCTTTTTTATATTTCTCCAATACAAACATATACAGTTCTCTATTTGATGGATCTAATTGTAGATGTGTTGAACCTTTTTGAACAAGTGAAAAAACATCTAATTTGACTTTTTGTATAATATCTAATATTTTCTTTTTCTTATATTCAAAGAACGCATGATTGAAACCATAAATAGGTTCTCTCGTTAATTCACCAAGTGCAAATGATTTAACAGTTGGATCATATGGAAGTTGATCTTTATTTTGGGGTTTTTTAAACTTGTTTAAAAGTACGTTAAAATGTATTTCTTTTAATACTGGTTTTCTAGGGGTATGAGTAAGTAACTGTCTCATTCGGCCATGCATATTTGATATAATATTATTGTAAATGGTCAAATTTTTAATACAAGAAGAAAACATTCTAATGGATTTTGCAAAGTGGTCATACAAATATGCATGTGCTTCGAATATACTATCTTTTTCCATATATCTGTCGCATACTTCATCAAGAGAATATCCGGTATAGTACAAAGTTATTCTCACCATATTGTTTTCCAATAATCTGAATTTTTTTTCGTGATATTCAATATCTTCTATAATTTCTTTATAAATATTATCGACATGTCTCCTACTTCTATAACTTAGTCCTGATTTTATTAGATACAATTTCTTCTTAAGCGCATCCTTAACATTTACTCTAACCTGTTTAAAATATTGGCGGAAATGGTCTTGCTCAAGTATCTCAAATAATGAATTTTCAATATGGCATTTAATGGATTCATGTAAAGCATTCTTAAAAAATTCATCATAAGATCCTTTATTATTATTATTTATATATGATTTAATATCTTTTTTTTTTAATAATTTTTCTAATTTTCCAGGGTTTAATAAACAATAATTTAGTTTATGTAAATTCGGAAATTCACTTTCGGGTATATCATAATCATTTGCTAAATTAATATAATCTACACTTTCAGGTAAATTGATTAAATCGAATACAACCAATTCATTTGGTATTGCATATGGACCAAAAGTATTAACTGAATTACCAAATTTCAATTTTGAGTCGTGACCATTTGTTCTAGTTAAATTATTCCTTCTTAAACAACTTATAAATTTTGTTCCGTTACTTTCCATTAGTTTAAAATCGTTTTTCTTAAATTCTTCTATTGATTCTGGATATATATCAAATAAAAAATTATCATTTGGGCATGAATGTACTTTTGCCACTTCAGTTAATGTAAATTCTTTATCATAACCCAATTTATGCATTGTTTTTTTTAAACGGTGTGTGTAATCTGGTGTATATTTTATAAGTGGTTTATTGTTTTCATCTACTTTTACATCAGTTTCTTCTTCTTCGATAGTTTCATCATTTGATTCCTCTCCCTGTTTTAAGCTATCTATTGTTTTTTTACTAAGTAAACTGTAGTCTCTATCTTTTAATAATTCAGGATCACCCGTAGCCTTCATTTCTGTTTTCTTTTTCCCTTTTTCTTTATTTTTTTTATTTTCTTTATTTTCTTTATTTTCTTTAATATCATTAGAAGCGTTATCTTGACTTTGATTGGCGGCATCTGCAGGTAGTGGTTCATTTGTTTCTGGTACGTTTTCTTGAGCATTGTTATCTAATTCATTTTTATTATCGTTGCCATCATTTTCTTCTTGTAAAAATGACACTTTGGGGAACATTTTCGTGAAATAATTATAATCGCTTAATTCCTCATTTTTTATACTTGGACTGTTGTAACCATGTGAATAACTGGATATAACATTAGAATCCCGTACGTTAAATGCAACAGAGCTATCTTGAAGCACCAATCGGGAAAGTATGAATAAATTCACAATTTTAATAAACATTTTTCCAACAAAATTAAATAATAGTAAAATTTCTATTAAAAGCAAATGTGTTAACTCTGATTCACAAGAATATCTAAATTTGACTTTTTAAAGCAAAAAATATGATTTTAAAAAAATATCTATGTATATATATTTATTGCATAATTTTTTACAACTATAACTTATGGTATGCTTGGTGCAGATTATGTAAATGAAAAATAGACAAATTCTAAATTAAAACTTATCGTTTCCAAAAAATAATACTTATAACAAAAACTAATATCACATACTTCAATTTATATAACATATGGTTTTTATACAATAAAAAATATATATGAAATAATAGAAAAATAAATAAAACCCTAAACAAAACCAAACAAATTTAAATATAACCGAATAAATTGTTATCAATTAGTATTTATAGAAATATTTCTGCAATTTTACGCATATTGGTTTATCACTGTATTTTTTTCATACGATTCTATGCAATTGAAAAATTTATTTATAATTTTTTTCATGAATAAAATGTACATGTTTTGCTATATTATATTACATATTTCCTAAAATTTGTCTATCCTTTTTTGCACAAAACTTGATTCAAATGTTTGCCCCTTTTTTAGAATTGCCCATTTCTGCTTATGAGTGCTTTCTTACAAAAAAACATTGCTATGTGTAATGTAAAAAAATTAAAAAATAAAATAGAGAGCATTATTCATTACCATTGTATGCCAGTTTACATTTATTGGATTCGAAAAAAAATTATTTATAGGAATTTCCTATTTAATTGAAACGAGAAAAATATTGTAATTGGACCGACATTATACACATATGGTGTATAACATAGTTTATAATGTTGATTTTAATTGATTTATATTTTTACTTTATTTTATTATTTTTAATATGTATTTCCTTTTTTCATTCTTTATCGTGTTTAATATGGATGATTTGTGCCACTTGGGGCATGAAATATAGACAAAAGAAAAAATATTTTAAATATGAAATGTTTTAAAGAATTAAAATTATTTTTTGTTTTAGAAAATGTATTTTTTCATCGACTTTATCATGCTGTGAGTTGCATTATTATATTGGAAAAAATAAATGGTGAAAAATGAAAATACACCACATGTGTCTCCAAACAAAAATATATCTAGGGATACGCATATACGTATGATTAACATTATATGTATTTTAGAAAGTTTACATAAGAAAATTATCAACGAAATGTTTCCAAAATAGTATGTAAATTTATAATTTTAATAAATATTTACAACAGATATATGCTGCATTAATAAAAATTCACAATTTTACAAAGTTGCAATCAAACATAATAAAAGTATTATTTCTTTTATTTACTGATTCTATATTTTAATGCATTCTATTAAAATGGAATTAACCACATCACATAGCATATAATATCTCATTGTACTAATGGTATTTCTGTCGATAGATACCTTTATATTTAAACGAAAAAAAATTGTGTATGGCATATTATTTTAATATAATTATTATAATATATGCATGTAATTATATAAAGGCATAGCATGGCTGTTATTTCCTTTCTTTTGTCTAAAGAAATACAAATAAATTTTAATAATTTAAAAAATATTTTTATATAATTTATTATGGGCATCATACCATATGTGTACTTCCTTTTTTTACGGGTAAATTAGTAAAATTATTTCCATATACAAGGAAAAAAAATGTACTTATTTCTTTTCATTAAAAAAATTGTCAAAAATATCAGAACAAAAAAGGAAGTTTACAATTTATGTGGAGGACACATGTAATAAATATTAAAGCTGAATAACTGGAACATCACGAAATATGTTATAATTTAATTTTAAATATTTTAATGATATTGTGTACTTGTTAATCAAATGCTTATGAGACAGGTATATTGAGTTTTTTATTTTAATTAGTTAATTTGTACATTATTTTATTCTTTTTAGTTTAAACGATTTAAATTAATTTATATAACCTCGATTTGTTGTTTATATGTTTTTCACTCTACAAACAGTTGGTGAAAATTACATAAAATATTTTTACCACTTACTATATTTTTATTATATTTTTTCAAGACTGTACTTAAAAAGCATTTAAGTTATAATAAAGCATTTGCATACGGTTTTAGTCAAAATATATTAAAATAATTTTAAATAAAAATAATGTAATAATAAAATAGGAAAAAATATAGATACATATGTACACGGAAAAATATAGAACATACGCATTTTATAACAGCATGCATTATATATATTTTTAATTGATTATTCGTAGAAAATTATGTTTTTTATATTTTATTATATTAATTTTTTGTTTAATCATATATAATTAAAATTGTGCTTAAATTTTGTATTATGAATATTTTGAATTTTGAAAAAAAACTACAAGTTATGTTTCATATTCTTTGATTGTTATTAAGCCAACCTTTTTTTACCGTTTTGCACAAATTTATTGTGTAAATTAAAAAGAAAGGATATAAAATGAATTTCCTTTTTTTTGTTTCTTTATCGATTTCTCTAACATATCTTTAATTTTTCCTATAAAAATATAAAAGATATCAAAAATAACAGCATATATTTATTTAAGAGTATTGCAATGCTTGCATCCACCTCCATAACCTTATAACATGCAGAGATAAGACAGAATGAAAAAAAAAAAACGTTTTCCAAGATTTAATAACCCTTGGGAAAACGTGAAAAGCCTCAAAAATTGCGACATTGATCTGGTATTTTCCTATGATTTGAGCAAAGGTGTTAATAATAAGTTTGTTTCATTTGCTCTTAATTTATTATCGGTTAGTAAAAAATATGATTTAATATTTATAAGTTATGATCAGTATATTCACATATACGAATTAAACAAACTTATAGATAATAGTAAATGTTATAGAAATGAACATTTTAAGAGTGAAAAATCGAAGAGTATTAATAGTTTTATAAAATATGGAATAGAAAAAGGTAATAAGTCTTTTAGGAATTTGAATAAACTTATATATGCTTATGACGATGTTAAAAAAAGTTTAGATTTAAATGAATGTTGTATTCCTTATCCTTCAATAATATTATCTCCATATATGAATTCCAAAGGATATGTTAATATAAAATGTGAAGAAGACAAAAATTATGATAAAAGCTTATTAATATCAGTTGGATGGTCTGAAGATACGAATGTTTATTATATTGACAAAATTGCAGAATGTATAAATATTAAAAATAATATAAAATATTTATTAGAAAAAGATGTATATGATATGGCGAGATTTGAAAAAAATGATTTAAATATTAATGAGAAATATCACCTCAATATGGGTAATAGTTTTTTTCAAAGTTTTACTGATCCATATCATTTTTTAAAAAAAATAAAAATCGACGAAGATAATTTTATATTAAATTTATTATATAATAATGATGATAACAAAAGCAATACCAACAACATTTGTAATGGTTATGATGATGCCTTTGAGTTGTCCTCAAGCTTGAATAATTTTGATTATTTAAAAAACACTGAAAAACAGAAAAGAAATTGGCGTTTATATAAGTTGGCAATTAAAAGTAAGAGGAAAAGAACAATAAAAAAGGCACACACCAAATTAAATCAAATAAAGGGGTTAGATAAAAACTCAGATGCTGCTAGCATTGATCTTGAAAATGCTCGTCAAAATTCGAATGATAAAAAAAATAAATTGGGTATCTTAAACTTTTATAATACTGAAAAAAAAAAAAATGGAATATATGTATACAAAAAACGAATAAATAAAATCACTAAAATTGAAAACCGAATATTTAATAAAAACGTGTCTCTTAATATAAGCCTATATAGAAGGTATTATAAATATATTTCACAAAATGAAGAAAATATGAAAAATGGAATTTATATGAGCAATATAACTGATTCAATAGATATAAATTCTTACAATGGGGTGAAAAAAGGAAAAGAAAAGCGAAACAAACAAACAAAATTTCGAGTAAGTGACATTTATAGTAGTCTTGAAAGTGCTGAAGAAGAGGCAGAAGAAGATGACGAAGAGTCATATGAAAAAGGAAATAGAAATTCAAATAATTTAAAAAAAGCATATATAAAATTTAAAAAATTAAATCAAAATTACGATTTAAAAAATGATGAATCAGATATAGAAGAAATTACATTTTATAAAAAATATCATGGTGATACTTATGTGGGGTATAATTTGAGAAATAATTTACACATAGATGAAAAAAACAGTTACATAAACGCAATTAGAATGGAAGATGAATTTTTTAATGAATATATAAAGTCTTCTGATGACGAAGATGGATATGATAGTAACATTGAAAATGTAAATAGCATAACACAAATGAAAAGGCAAACAATACAAGAAAATACAAACAAATTAAAAATTATAGATAAAAATATGAAGGGATATAGGGAAAATATAAAGATATTAGATAAAATAAAAGAAAGCAGAAAAAAAATTGTTAATTTTTGGAAGTTATATATAAAAAAAGAATACTACAATGCATATAGTAAAAAGTTAGAATCGTTTTTAGATCCATGTACTAAAATAAAATATCATAATATATGGAATCAATTTGATATATTTTCATTTGATTTATTTAATTTGGGATATTATGATCAGATATTAAAATCGTCTTATTTATTTGTTGAACCAGATATTGTATTTAATAACAAACATTGTTGTAAATCTGATACATCAACTTGGGCTATTTCTTTTAATTTTTCTAAAAATTTATTAGCAATTGGTTCAAATACACATAATATAAATATATACAATTTGAATAACTTTTACTATTTTAGAAAGAGGTACAACTATGATGAAGCAACCAAATTTTTTAAAAGCACTTTTATCGATAAAAAATTTGAAACCAGTAATTTATTTGAAAACGGCTTTAAATGTTTATTAGAAGCTTGTAATATAAGTGATGGAAATGTTTTTTTTAAAAAAGGTAGAAAGAGACGAATTGATAGGAGGATGTGTGAAAATAGAAATAAAGGAAATAATACTAAGTCCCATAACCTTGACGATATAGACAACATTTGGATTAATATAAATGCAGAAAATTATAATAAAAGTATGAAAAAAATATGTGAATATAGTTATGATTGTGAAGAAGAATCAATGCCTGATAGGAAATATGATGATATTTTCGAACAAACTGGAATAGATAATCTATTAAAAATAAGAAAGAAAAAAAAACAAAATAGGAATAACTTTGACAGTGATAATGAAAGTGTGATGGAAAGACAACATAAAATGAAACTTTGTATAAACGAAATAAACACGAGTACACTTTACAAAAATAGCTATATTCCGGTAAACTTATTAATACTATTTAATAGAAGGCGAGAAGTTTTGAAAAATAGTTTATTAACAATATCATTTAATTTTCCTAGAGATTCAATTATGCTTTTTTTAAAAGAAACTAATTTAGGGGATGAAATTTGTAAAATAAAATGTAAAAGGAAATATAATATTAAAAGTATAATAAAAAGTATGAGGAATTTATATAGTAAAAAACATGAATCCACCGAATGGAATAATTTAAAATTATTTAGTAACCATACTGTGATAAATAATAATTATTATTATTTAAAAAATTGGTATATTAAATATTTACGTAACAATCTTATATTAACAATAAATAAAAAGTATTTCTTAATGCAACATAAGAAAAATGTGAAAAAATCAGGTTGTGGAAAAAAGTGTAGTAGTATAAATGGAGGCATAAATAAATACCTATTTAGTGATGAGTATATAAATAAATTTTTTAATACCATCTATAGATCCGAAAAAAAATGTTTTAATTTTATGGAAAAAGAAAATAAGAGTATTATAACGGAGTGTTTTGAGAAGAGAGATGAGAAGTGTTGGAAATTTTGCAAGTGCTTAAAATGTGATAAAAACAAAAAGTTGTTGCTATATACTAATATATATAGCTACAAATACGCAAACGAAGTGTTGAAAAGTATATCCACCAAATTTAGAAAGTTTATTAAAGAAAGACATGGCTTTAATTTTCTATATACAAATAAACTGTGTTCTAATTTAAATGATATATTTATAGTTTTGGATAAAAATCAGACAAAAGAAGACATATATAACTATACAGATGTGTCTCAAAAATATATTAATAATCTAAAAACAGTTATAAGTAATATACATACCCATTCTATAGTGGGAAAATGTTCAAATTGTAAACAGCAAAGCTCAATCGTGAAAACATTTGCAAAAGAAAACACCGAACCGCACGAATCGGAATTATATGCCAAAAAAATTTTAATAATTTGCGAATTACGTGATCATAATAGTAATATATTAGACAAGATATTATTAACAAATGAAACAATAGATGAAAATGCCGATTTTTTTTCTGCTTCATTTTCTGGGAGTGAGGATGATGATCCGAGCAATAATGATATATTTCCATTCCATTTAAATAAAAAAAGCAAAAATCGTAGTAATACAAATAATAATGGAAATAACGATAACTCGAATGATGAATACAATGAAAGAAACGAAAATTTCGCAAAAAAAAAAAAGAAAAAAAAAAAGAGTTTTAAAAGAGGAATTGGAAATAAAAGGCATTTAAGTGGTATTCTAAATCAAACTATTAAAATGGAAATATTTGAATTAATTAAACATAAACCCAAAATAACACTAAAAAATAATAAAAATAAATTACGAAAACATAAATTTGCAAATATTATTAACAATAATTCTTCGATTAGTTCAGGATCAGATTCAAAAGAAAGTAGTTCATCACACCATAGCGTGCAAATTAATGATAATGTAGAATATTTGAGCTATCATGCATTTAGAATGAATAACAATTTGGACGGTTTTGAAAACACAGATATATTGAACGATATAATCAGTAATAATAGCGATCGCTATGAGAATACAAATGAACATGATCTTAATACAAGCCAAACAATAAATATAAATGTAATTAGTGGGACTCGTAGAATGTTCAGAGGGGAATATAATTATGGATTTTCTAATAACGAGGAAATGCTTGCTCGAGCATTAAATAATTTTCGAATTCTTAGAACCGGACTTTTTAATAATTCTAGAAATGATTCTACTAGTAATTCCAATGACAATAATTTAGGATCGAATGTGGTAAATCAAAATACTCATCGAATTGTTAGAGAGTCACCAAATAATTCTCAAGGAAATTCAATAGGTGGTTCTAACGACAATAACGATTCTAATAGTGCTTATATCTTCACTAATTGGAATACTCCTCATTTAAATATTTTCCCTAATATATCCATGTATGAATATTTAAATAATGTGACTCCATCAGCCAATGCATCCAATTTAAACGCAAGGACTACAAATGATAATAATGAAAATGAGAACAACATACATACTGAAAATGATAATAGCATAGCCATGAATGCATATACAACTTCAAATATAAATAATAATTTGAATTCCACTGAGCAGAGCAACGCATATGTAAGAGGGAACTATGGTGATGAATTAAATGAAAATAATTATGCTTATAATAATATAAATTATGATGTAAATACAAATAATATAAATATTCGAAATAATCTTTCAAATGATATTTCTAATCTCGTGCAATTAAATAATAGTAATGAGTTGGTTTTTCTTAATGTTGTATATAATAACGCTTCGGAAAATGGAGTTGAAAATATGGATAGATTCCCCTTTTTTCATTTAACTAATGCATATTTAAATACAAATGTTATGAACAACGTTGAAAGGAATATGATAAATAATTCTGTTCACGAAAATAATACAGATATAAATTCCGCCAATAATGTTATTGGTAATTTTGTTGGCAATATAGATGATAATGGTGAAGATTATGCTGAAAACGCAAATAATAATTTGGAGGGTAATGCTACAAATGATCCAAGAAATAACACAGGAAATAATATAAGACGAAGTGCAGGAACTTTATGGGGGAATTTATTGAACAGAGTAAACGCAAACATGAACGGCCAAATAGCAAGACCGAACCTACTTAGTCTTAATAATGTAAAAAATTTAATAATAATGGAAAGTTTAAATCGTTTAAAAAATAAAGTCAAAAAAATAAATGAATTAAACAAAAAGTTTAGTGAAGTTCCATTTAAATTAACCCATATTACTGAATTAAAAAAATATGATGTAAAAATTAAATATGTATATACCTTATCAAAAAGTGCAGATGAAATTTTTATGAATTATAATAATATGGATAATTCAGACTTACAGTACAATTTTGTTATTATATGTGAAGGAGTTCAAGAAAAATATATAAATAAGCATCCTTTTGTAAAAAATAAAAAGAAAAATGAAAATTATCAAATGGAAAAAACAATTAAAAAAAAGATAATTCAAGTAAATGATATAAATAGTTATTTCAATGGTTTAGATAAATTACATGAAACTAATGAAGAAGACAATAATGTCAGCCCCTTTATGAAATCTGAAGGGGATTATGAAAACTCAATAAATAGCAGCATGCTCCGTATTATGAATTCAGATAGTTTTCAAAATGATGAAAACAATATTTTTAGAAATAATGGAAAGAGTTATAAAACTGAGGAAAATTACAAAGACTGTATTGGTGCCGATTTGATTGATGGTGTAAATTATAGTAATGATATGGGAGATTATTCGAAGAAGTTTGATGAATTAGGGAACGACGACGAACTAAAAATGGATATAGATCAAAATGATGCTTATATAGATACATATGATAAATCAGATGAATCGTCTTATTATTCCTTTTCAAGCAATACAGAAAGCGATTTTAGCAATATCGAAGAAACATCATGTGATGAGTGCCCTGAATGTGAGGAGTATTCACAATTATTTTATAATCATAGAAGTAATGTAATAAAATTTAAATCGGCATATAAATTTATAAAAGGTAAATACTCTATTTTATTTACAAATAATTTCAATGTAGATATAAAAAGTAACAAAAACGGAGAAATTATAAAATATTATTTAAAGCAAAATCGTTCTGAAAAAAAATCATTCAACCCTCAAAAAAAAAATAATAAAGAAGCTAAAATTGTGGCTCTACATATGAAGGATTTTGATTACAAATCAGATGATACTTCAAATAAAAATGAAATAAAAAGTGAAAATATTAAAGACAATGAAAATAGCGAATATAGCGATGAATATAATGACAATGATGAAATCATAATTGATTCAAAATGGATACACAAAACTTTATTGCAAGAAAATTATTATGAGTGCAAAGAAGAAAAATGCGATGAAAAGAAAACGAAGGAAGAAAAAAGTAACGAACAAATTAAGGAAGTTTTCGAAAAAACAGACAGTGTAGGAACCAAGAAAATAAGTGAATATATGATTGACAAGGAAAATGATATAAATGATTGGATCAAAAACAAACTAAAAGTGGAAAAAATAAAACGATATTACAATTGTAATGTAAGTTCGCTAATTCAATATAAATCAAAAGAAATAGCAAAATACTTATTTGATGAAAAAAATATAAAATATTTTGAAAAGTTTTTTACTTGTACATTATTAAAAAATAATTTTCGTGACAAAATAAAAAATAATTTAGAAAACGAAGAAAAAAGTTTAGAAAATGAAATTATATCGACTTACTCAAATGTTAGTTTTTATACATCTGATTGGTATGATATATTTTATAAATTTATTTTTGAAACATCACCTAGATTTTGTGAAAAAATTATTAAGCATCATCAACATAATATACCTTGTGTAAAATTTTCTCCTGATGATCGATTTCTTTTGTCTTGTTCTGTTGATAAATCTATTGTTTTATGGAATATATTTAATACAAAAAATGAGCGTTTAGAAAAAAACTATAACATATATGATCATATTTTTCCATCACTACGCCATGAACATAGCTATCGCAAAAATAATGAACCAGATCATGTTATAAACAATGAGTTTGAATATAATACTAAAATTGAAGAATTAAAAGAAAAGGATATAGGAATAGAGAAAGATTGTGACTATCTTTCAGGATATAAAAATTATCCAAATGTGTTATCAAATATATTTGTAAAAATGAGCAACATGAAGAAAAAAATAATCTTTGAAAAGCCTTTTCATAAAACAAAAATGTATAAATTTAAAAAAGAAACCGAACTTATCGATAAAATTAAATCAAGTAACATTGTATGTAAACAAAATTTAAGCAATATGGGTTGGGTAGGCGATTTTGTTATAAAAAAATATATTCCAAAATTTGATTTTTTAAGTGAGTTGTTTCAAGAATTTTCACAATTCGAAGTAACATCATCTTATAATTATTCTATTTATTGCCAATGTGCTTATAAACCAATTAGTAACTTTTTACCCCTATTTGAAAAATATTCTATTTTCCAGTTATTTAGAAGCTCATTTTTGTGTATAAGAAAAAAATCCATCTCAGGCGAATACGCAAAGCAAGAAGAATCAGCTACTCCATGGATGAAAAATCAAAATAAGCAAACAACAGATTTAGAAAGGAATATCATAAAATATTTGTATAAAATTGGGATGAAAAGACAAAAATATTTCTCAGATGGTAATACAAAAAATGTAATAAATATATTGGTAGGAAAAAATATAAATAATAAATATTCAAAGAAAAAATTAAAAAAAATATATAAAGCAATGAAATACATCGCCAAAAGTTTATTAAAGCCATATATTTTAGTCAATCCCCCACGAAATAGTGATTCTTATAATAAAGAAAAAATATTAGAGCTAAAGGAAGGGGATTTAAAATGCAATTCATGTATTTTGACAGATTATGAGTTGGATTATTCAACTAACGATGGGCAAAGATCTTATAAAAATTTAAAAGGTGAAACAAAATATGATTATAATTTTTATACTTATATTAAAAATAAATTGCAGAAAAAAAAATTGAAGCATAAAAATATGCAAAAAAATGGAGTAGACGATTTTAGTTACCTATGTGAGCAAGAACCAAAGGATAAATTAGAATCAGATCATTCTTCTATTTCATTTGATGAAGGAATGGAAGAATTTCTTGAAATTAATGATAGTGTGAATTCGGAAAATTATAATAATAATATAAATGAGTATGATAACCGTTTCGATACTAATAGGGTGAATAGAATGGAAGACGAAAAGGAGAAAGCGAAGAAGAAAAAAACCGACACAAAAACAAAACAAGCAGATGAAGATTTAGATATAGATTATGTAAAAAGGATTCAATTTGAAAAATCTTTAATTTACAAACATATATGTAGAATAAAAAATGATACAAGTATACGATTTTTATCAAAAGAAAACAAAAAAATTAAAAATGCGTATGATATTAATTTTTCGAAATGGAAAACAATATTAGAAAAAGTAATGAATCAATATAGTGATATGAAAATTTTTAGACATATATATAATCATATAAAACGAAAGATTATCAGAAAAAATGTGAAGAAATATTTATTAACGAAACAAAACATATATTTTAATTTCCATGTAACTAAAAATTATAAAGATTCAAAAATTTTGAACGAACTATTGACCAATTATTCTACATATTTTTATGATGGAATTGAAAGTAGAGATAAAGATGGTAATGAGGAAAAACCCATTGATGTTAAAAATATGAATAAACATTTTTATTCTTATTTAAAATTAAAAAGAAATTTAAATAATGATACAAATAAATGTGTAGTTTATTCATCGGATGAAGATAAAAATTGTTCTAATCAAATGAAGGAAAAATCAAAATTTAAAAAGTTGGATTATAACAAGGATATATCATCAAATTCGAAAAATTTGTGTTATACTATTATATTAAAAAATAATTTAGAAAATTTCCATAATGTAATAAATAACATTATTAATATTTCAAATAGAAACAAAATAATAAATCACCACAAATATTTTCGATTAAACTGGGTTTTCAATTGCGACAATTATACTTATATAAAAAGAGAAATAGAAAAAATGAAAAACAAAAAAAAGCCAACCAATATAGCGGATGACGATAATAATAAGTCTAAGAAGTGGTATAAAAAGGGAGAAATTTTTGAAGCATTTTTCAAAGATTTCGATAAATTAGATTTAAGATATTCCCAAAGCGAAGAACCTAATGAAGATGATACATCTTTGGACACAAAATTTAATTATTCTAAAAAGGTAAAATCTGGAATAAAAAAAGGCAAATTGAAAAAAAAGACAAATAATGATATAGAGGGCGCGCTTAAAGAAAGGGCAAAATATAATATATGTTATTTAAATTCAAAAGAGGAAAATTATAAACTTAACTATTTCTACAATTTAAATGTTTTACAAAGGTTGTATAAGCATTGTGGGAATGGTCTAATTATTGTGAATATGCAATATTGCAAAGGAATGAAAACTGAAGAAGAAAAAAATAACAATATTACAAAACAAAATTCGGAAAGCATAAATAATATACGTGGTGAAAATGTAGTATTTGATGTTGATATATTTGTTTGCAAAGATAAATTTAATGATAAAATTGAGCTAGAACATATAAGCAAGAATAAAAAATCAAAAATATTTAAAACGATTATTTTTATTATAAAGGTTAACTTAGACGCTTTGAAGAAATATGTAATGAAGAAAATTATTTTTGAACATAAATTTATTAACAATAAATTTTATATTAATGTAAAAGTTATGAAAATATTTTATTTGACAGCATTACGAAATTGGGGTTTAAGAAATAAAAAGTGCCAAAATGTGTTACGCAATGCAAAGGTTAATAAAAAAAATATATTAAAATCGCATTTATCAAAAGAAGAATATATATTTTTTATGTATTTAACGAAAAATTTATTTAACAATAGATATAAATACTCACTGACAAAAAAATTGGTATATAAAAATGTTGTAAAGATTATTCACTTTATTTTCAACGCAAAGTCTATCAATATAACAAAAAATATAATTAAAAATCCGATCTTTAAACTTTCCAATATTGATGATACATCTATATTGAGTAACGATATTTTTAGTTCTACATTTAAACTATTTTTCTCCTTATTGCCCCCGAAAAAAAAATATATACTTATATTAAACATTTCTATGTTAAGATTTTTATATTCTCATATTAGTGATTCTGTCGAAAGGAAGGGAAAAAAAAATCAAAATTATTATTATAGAAATAATACATGCCATTGTAAAATGGATAAAAAAGAAAAAATCCAGACAATAATAAATAAAGAAGAAAAGAAACAACTAAATAATTATTTAGTATTATCAGCTGATAAAAATAAATTATATTTATTAAAAATGCACTTTACAAAATTAACTAATTCATTTTTTAGTACAAAATTTGTGCCAATAGTTGTTCAACGTATACCACAAGAACATAAAATATTAGGATCCTTTAAATCATCACGTATCAGTTTATTAAAAATAATTTATGAAAAATCATGTATCATTTTAGCTAATCAATATAGTAATATGATAATTATTTATTTTGTAAAAAAGTGTATATATACTAAAACGTACTTTTTGATACCTTATTATACTATCCCCTTATACACTGAAAAAATAGCTAGGATTGCTATTCCGGTAAGAAATATTAACAAAAGTGTGAAAAATTCAGGAAAAATATAAAATGAGATATAATTCACATTTATTTCATTGCACACATTTACACAAGTGTATAAATTTTTTATAAATTTTATCTTTGTTTTGCATTTTACTTAACATTATTGTCACGGAAAATTACTTATTCGATTTTATTTATTACTACTTATCAGGGTTTTAATAGGAACATTATATATGGAAACACCAAACAATTTTTAAATAACATAAATTATAACTTCAAAAATATATTGATAGGAAATGAAAAAGATACTAATGAGGAGAAAAATTTTTATATTGCTGGGCTTGATGTTGTATATGTAAAGGGTGGCGAAAATGATTTTATGATAAACATATATGCAATTTTACTAAGCAATATTATGTTTTGTTACAAATTAAACTTTAGCTATTACTAGCCACTGTAAGCTAAGTATATGGGTTTAGCTTTACACACCGTTGTTATTTATATATCACAGCAATATCAATTATTTGTATCATCATTTATTATTTAGTGTATTTGCATATTCATTTTTTATTTATATGATTATTTATTTAATTTTTTTTTCGTCTAATGTTTATTTATTATCTTTATCAAAACAAAAGTCATTATATGTTTATATATTTGCATGATGTTGTTTCCTGCTAATATACATGTTTTATATGCGTCCATTTATATGAAATTAATTTACATATATAACCTATTAAAATATATTTTTTATAGAAAATTAATCACTTGGTGATATATTTTTAAAAATATATTATAACTCTATGAGCATTCTTTGTAGAAAGCCGTGTTGCATGATATGCTATTCAATTATTAATTTACATATTTTAAAAATAATTTTTTTTTAATAAATAATAGAAATTTAATTAATTCGAGAAAAAATATTATCAAATTTGATAATTTAAAAAATAAATAGTTAAATGGATATATACATATATAAATATATACAAATTTAATATATTAAAAAGTTGTGTATTGCATAAATGCGAAAAATGAATAATTCTATAAATCGAAAATTGGGGAATACTAATTATATACATTCTAAAAACAATTTAAAAAATTTTTATTTTACTAAAAAAGAGAAAAAAACAGTGATAATATGTAGATATGAAAATTAAAAAGAAAAAAGGCATAACATTTTACTACATTTGTTATAAAAATGCATTTAACATTCATATAATGGTGTTATGGTTACAATCTGCACATGTATAATTGTAGTAACTATTTTATTGCTACTAATACTTAAGCGAATTATTTTCCAATCGAATCTCAAAATTCATTTATTCATAATTATTATACATATGAGATTGCATTTCCCATATTCCATTTCGTTTTTAAAATTTGCTATAAAGACTTCCTGAATATAATTTGTTTCCAAACTTGTTTAGTCGATCTTTTAACATTCCTTTTGATGCTAATATGAAAGATAAAAATATAGGGTTGGTTTTAAAAGGTCTTGATGTAAATTCAGGGTGAAATTGAACACCTACATAGAAATCTAAATGTTTAATTTCACAGACTTCCATTCGAACACTATCAGAATCTTTTGCTACAAAACTTAATCCCACTGCTTCTAGTAATGGGACATATTTAGGATTAATTTCAAATCTATGTCGATGTCTTTCATAAATATATGTTGCTTCATCATAAGATTTATACATTAATGAATCTTTGTCAATGATTTGTGATTTTTTTACACCGAGTCGCATAGTACCACCTTTTTTATCATCCCCTTTAAATCCATCCATAGAAATTATAACATTATTATTATCAATTTCGTCTATGCTTTTATAATAATCTGTTATACCCATTAACTTAATCTTTTCTTGTAATTTATCTTCTGCTAATTTATTAGGGATATTATCTATATATTTTTGAGTCGGCATTCCATTGTAATAGCAATTTATATTTTTTTCATCATTACTTTCACGTTTATATTCATTTTCATTGCCTGAAGTAGATTTTCCTTCATCTACATCCTCAAACTCTTCTGAGCTTGCACATTTATTCAAAAATTGTCTAGTTACGTCTATTACTGATGTTTGCATACCTAAGCATATGCCTAAATATGGTACATTATTTAATCTACAATATTGTGAAGAAAGGTATTTTCCTTCTATGCCACGTGTACCAAATCCACCTGGTACTAATACACCATCAACGGATCTTAATGTATTCCATGCATTATCATATTTAAGTTTCCTTTTTTTATCATAATCTTCATCAGTTGTAGTTTCATCTACAAATGTATGTTTTGGGCTTGAGTCATTATCATTATCTAAGCATATATCATACTGATATTTATTTATTTTTTTTTTTAAATCTATCGTTTTTTTTTTTTTTTTCTTTTTTAATGACAAATGGCTACTATTAATATATTTAATAACTAATTTATAACCACACTCTATACATGCATGTACTAATGCTGAAATTATAGAAAGATATGTATCATTAGATGCTGTATATTTTCCTACAATTCCAATATTTACAATTTCATTAGATGATTCATATCTATCTGATAATTGCTTCCATGTATTATATGAATATGGAGCAATATAAAATTTATTTTTTAAAACAATATGTTCTAGATTTAATTTTTTTAAAACATTTGTACAAAAATTTTGTTGGTCTAATATTAAAGGTACTTTATATACATTAGATGTATCATGTAATGATATAACATGCTCCTTTTTTACTTGTGAAAATAAAGAAATTTTTTGTTTAGCTTCTTCATTTAATGGCTGTTCGCATCTACAAAATATAAAATCTGGTTTTAACCCTGCTTCTCTTAAAATTTTAACACTATGTTGTGTTGGTTTTGTTTTTTGTTCTTTGAGATTTCCTGTTATAGGTACATGTGATAAATGACATAAGCATACATCATCACTTCTTAAATTATTTGTTAATTGTTGTAATGCTTCTAAATACACAGCTGATTCAATATCACCTACCGTTCCTCCCACTTCTATTAAACATATACAAGGTATTTGATCAATATCTGTTATATTATATTCTTTTATCATTTTTTTAATATTTTCGTCAATAACATCTTTTATCCATTTTTGTATTGCATCAGTTACATGTGGCACTACTTGGACAGTCTTTCCTAAATATTCTCCTTTTCTCTCTTTTTTTATTACTTGCTCATATACTTTTCCTGATGTTATATTATTTTTATAAGTCAATTTTATATTTAAAAATCTTTCATAATTCCCTAAATCTAAATCAACTTCCCCACCATCTTCTAATACATATACTTCTCCATGCTCATATGGAGACATTGTTCCAGCGTCGATATTTAAATATGGATCAATTTTAATTGTCGTTAACAATATATTCTTTGTCAGTAGTAATACCCCCAAACTACTCATAGCAGTCCCTTTTCCTAGCCCACTCATATTTCCTCCAGTCACAATGATATATTTGGTTATGGAATTTTGGGTCTCCATAGTTTCCATTTTATTAAAAATTTATATGATGTGGATGGTACTGATATGTATATATATGTAGGAAGTTATTAGTACACTAATTTAACCACGGTGATAATGGTGTGGGTGCATATGTTTGATAAACGAATGATGGATAGCAAACTATGATACTAATACAATTAAAAATATTCAAAATGAGGCACTTGCCTTGATAGGTATCTTCTTTATTAAATAAATCTTCAAAATTGTATATATTAATAAGGTAGATATATGTATGTATTTAAAACTTTGATATTCAGTTATAAATAAAGACATATATAACCCTATTTTATAAGACGAATAAAAACATTAATTCAAAGATAAAAAATAAAATCAAAGTCAGTAGCACTTCTTATTTGGAATAATAATAAGAATATGTTGTGTATATTTATCGAATAAGCATTTCGATTAAAAGCTACTAAAAAAAATTTGCAAATGCTATGTTAAAAATTTGCAAAATGCTACATTTATGATACCCATAAACATATACGGGTATTCATGCAGGAGCATATATCGAGAAATAAGATATTGCACCTAAGCATAAAACATATATAATTATGATAATTTTGCTTCTCACTTGTCTTCATAAAAAATATTAAATATATACATTACAGCTTTATTTTATATACATATATATATTTGTTTTATTTTACATTCTTGAAAAATTTTGAAATAAAATATATATACGCACACTTTTTAGTGATAAAAACAAACTCTCATATTGGATAATGCATTTTTTTTCTTAAAAGTTCCCACTCTTCTATCTTAAATTTTAATACAAGCATTGCTTGTTTTATTCGTGGATTCTGCCTGATTTCTTCTTTTTCTTTTTTTTTATTTAAAAATAATTCTATTATAGTTATATTTAAGCTTATAATGTGTAAGTATATTTATTTTGCAAAATGGTGTTTAAAAAATATATACTAATTTATGCTTAATTGAGTGTGTGTCTTTTTTATAAGCACGTAAATATATGCATAAAATTAAAACAAAATAATATAGTAATTGGCATCGGCACAATTCTAACTCAGAATAACAAACGATTTATACATAAACACGCATATAGAATATATATATTTCTTGTGTTACGAAATGGTGAGGATTAATTCATTAATTAATTAAAATATTAATATAGTATAACTGGCATACAATTAACAAAATTACGATAAATTATAAAAAAGCAAAACGAAAATTAATTAAATGCAGGAATATGGTATATTAAAAAATAATATATTTTGTATTTACATAGTTGTATAATATCCTGCAAAGGAATTAAATACCAATAATTAATATATATCGAGTATGCATATAGAATGTTTTAATTAAAAAAAGGTACAATAACACTACATTAAATATATCCATGTAATAATAAATATATGGTATAATTTAATGATTTTATCAAATATAATTTTTAAAATATTATAAACTTTTCACATTACTTTTTTATATTTTTTAATTTGTTTGCAAATTAAAATGAAAACATTAGTTTCCTTTCAGTATGCAAATTAATTATGTGATTTTGATGTCGTTTTAATTCACAAATTAAAAATGTATTCATAAATAAGATAAATAAATAATAAACTTATAATATATTGTTGAAAAATTTAATAATGTTTTTAGGTTTGCTGCCTCACTAAATTATATAAAACTTCTTAAATACAAGTACGAAAATATTACTTATTTGTATTATCCAATATAAAATATAAATGGGAAAATATTCATATTACTATTGCTTTATTTATTATTTTTTTTATATGTAAGTGGTCGAATAAATATTGCTAAAAATACTAATTATATTTAACCGAGGGTTATTTAAAAAATATAGAGATGTGAACAATTAATAATTTCGTAAGAAATAAAATAAGCACAAAAATATAATAATTGGGTATATTTACAATCATAGCGTTATGCCCATTTTACATATAGGAATTTTCGAATATTATTTGTAGTTATGCTTATATACCCTTGTAATGTATGATTTTTATAAGTGTATAAATATTCTATACATATATTATTATGTATTTTTATTAAGTTGCCTATGAAACCTTTCTACTATGGTGTTTTTTTTTCCACATAATTTACTAATTAATAGTTTCAAAAAAATATTTTTTTGTGAGAAAATAGGTATACTCTATTGTTTTATTTTTTATTCAAATATAATGAGGAAATATATGTTGTGAAAAATATTTTAATTATTTATATTTGTGATGGTATAGAGGCATATATTTACAATATATAAATCCGTTTTTATGTTGTATATAACATAATTATTGTAAAATAAATTTAAATATAAAGGTGAAAAAATATAATAAATTAAAATAAAAAATTTGTTATCATACAATATATTTGATCTTTATATGCCGTTACGCCACAAAATTTTGAATTAAATTAATTCTTTAACTTTTTATGGAAAGGAATATTAATAATTTTATTGAGAATGAATGTAAGAACATTTTTATAAATCGATTGTGTTGTGAATGTATATATAGGTTAATTAATTTTTTGAATTTATTTCAAAAAATAAATAAGATGGTGATCCACTTCATGGGACTTTTCATGTATAACAAGATGACAACATTCTGGTATAATTATCATTTTCACATTTTTTGAATATTCTTTTTTTTGTTCTAAAAATTTCTGGGTATATATATAGGATGTTAAGGAATCATTTTTTCTGCAAATTCACATGTATGTGTGCGTATGAATGTATAAAACAAATTGTATATACATTTGTGAAAAGGTATAATACAAAATATAAATAAAAATTATTCAATACTATAAATAACTGAGTATGAAAGAATATATTTCTCACAAAAGCATATAAAATTGGTGTATGGGGAATTCTACTTATCAAGTTAATATATAATATTTAAAACTTTTGAAGATATATAAAAATATATGTATGTGAGTTTACCCATATATGAAAAGGACATCTGCATTTGTTTTGAACAACGAAAAATAATACTTCTTGGAATTTTGTAATTTAATTCCTATCAATACCTTTAAAAACGTCTCCATGAATTTTTCGTGCTATATTAAAAAAAAGAAAAAATACACACATATATATATATGTTGATAAGTGATAATATAATAAAAAAAAATTTGCCCCCAAAAAAAAATAATAAAATTTGTTACATTCTGTTTAAGGATTTCATAACGTTTTTTGGCTTCTTCGAAATTGTCCTCGAAATTGTAATACTCTTTCTAGCATATATATTTAAAATTAATGAATTAAAAAATTATATATATTAAAAATTAATGGAATTTTTTCTATATATTATAAAAAAGTAATTTCTAATAACTTTAACTATTTCCTCAGAAACGACCGAGCGACTATAGCGTTTTGCTAATTTTAGACAAAGTCGTATATTATATTTTAATAAAAAACTGAAAATGAGAAAAATTAATATATGTAGTGATTTTTTGTCTGTTTTTCTTTTTTTAATTGTATGTTTAAAGAACATAAATACAAATAGCATGAAAAAAAAATATGATTACACCAAAAATCGATATCTCGGTTTAGCCATCCCAGCAGCACTAATAAGGCAAAACTTGCCTATGCTTATTTTATTATCCTTAGACAAATGTGCTAATGAAAATTGAAATAAAATGAAATGAACAAAATAATAATATAGGATAAATTCGTATATACACAACCAATATATAGCTCTCATTTATATTTTAAAAATATTTACTAGCTATAATACATCCCATAGAAAACCCAATAACTATAAAATTTTCGTTTAAGAGGCTTTTTGCTTTTAAAACATCGTAAATTTGTTCCGTGTATAGCTTTTCAGTGTATTTGTTTTGGTTCACAAACAAGTTGCTATTCCCATGGCCGTAAAAGTCTATATAGTAAGTTAAGGAGAAAAAGACAAAAAAGAGTGTGAATATATACATGGATATATATGTTTTTTTTCACGTGTATCTGCTCAAAAGGTTTATAATATTTAACCTATGGATATAAATTGATAGTCAAGATTAATTAATGTTTTGAATATATTTGCAAATTGATGCGTTCCTCCATTTAATCCATGTAAAAGGAGTACAATAGTCTTTTGATTATTGGCCTGGTTATTATTTTCATTTAATGCGGTTTCATTATTTAATGTTTTATCTTTTCGAATTAAATTGTTAGAATAAACTGCATATGTAATTCCCTTTGAGCATGTAACATATTCATTCAATATTTCATTTGAGGAAAGCATTGCATAATTTTATTATTATTGTTTAATATAAAAAATTTAATATATTTATCGTCTTATAGTCACATATATAAGTAAAGTCATTGACAGACACATATGTATTGATAATTTTATTTAGTGATATATATGTATTGTCAGAAAAATTATTAGTTGTTTAGATCTTTATTTAATAAAACATTTGTTTCGATTCTTTGATTATAATTTTAAAGAAAACATATATTTTTTCCATTTTGTAATGGGTAATATTATTACATATATTATATTGTATATACACACTTAATTTATAAATGTTGGAAATTTGAAGGAATTATTTTGTTTTGTGCTTTTCATATAATAAGAAAATGCATTTTCGATATTTTTAAGCACTTTATGACGAATTATAAAATATAGAAATATTAACTATTCAATTTATTATTTTCAATATATTAAAAATGTAGGAAATGATATTAAAATAAGTGATAAAGGCGATCATAATACAATTTCCCCATGTGCTTAATGAATAATAAAGCATATATAATCCTTTCAAATAATTTAAACAATATATTATGTTTTTGCAATTGCATTATTTTTTTAAAAGAAATATATAGAATGTAAAAAATTAACACAATATATATCACTTGATGGAATAAATAGTTCCTTAAGAAATAACAAAAAGGGTATTATTATTAATTTTTATAGACCATTCCGTTTTTAAGGCCTTTCATTTGTCTATTTTTTTATAAGGTAGTTTTCATACTTAGTTACCCATTTTTTAACATTTCTTCTGGAAATAAATTGGCTATTTTACAAAAAAGCTACATAGCATAAAATTTAAATGTGTATTTGTTTACTAGGAATATATAATATAGTAATAAACCCAAAACTATATTTAAAATACTAATATTACCAAAATATGTATATATTTACGATTTTTACTTATTTTTTATGAGCATAATACGTATTGTTTAACCCTGGGAACTCTCATTATATATTTTTATTTTAAAATATTAAATTATATATTAAAAAAATACAATGTAATAATAATTAAGTAAATAAAACATTCCTATATTATTGTATCCCTTTACATTTCAATACTGTTTTGTTGACAAAATATTGCATATATATCTGGCGCAAAACTACTATTTAAAACTATATATTGTGGAAAATTATATATATGTATAAAATGATACTAAAGTAAAAATTATTGATTTTGCAACATATGTGATATAAGCATTGTGAACTATAGAAAAAATACAAATATAAAAAAGAAAAGTTCATATATTCGTTTTAGAAGGGAAAAAAGGTATCCTCAATAATAAATCACATTATACACGGGGTGGAATTAATCGACCTCTATAGATTATATATTTACTGTAATAAATAAAAATAAGTAAATAAAAACAAAGTGAAGAAAAAAATATTATATAATGTTCAAATAATATCAAAACAATCTTCAATCATTTATTACATATTAAAAGATAAGAAATTAATTATCCATGTATTAATGAAAACAATAGGTAGGAAAATGAACAGTAATTAGCAGTATAAAATTTAAGAAGAAAATATACTTATTTATAAGATATGTAAAAAAGAAGAAAGAAAAAGGAAACCAAGTTATTTATATAAAAAATAAGTAATTATGTTAATATGATAAAGAATGATGAAATACTCAAAAAAAATTGTTAAATATCATATTAATCCATTATATAATATATATTACCATGAAAATTTATAAATATATATACATATATATTTAAAGCCAAGACGAAATTATTCCTTTTACATTCATACGTTGGCTAAAGGAATAAAAATAATAAGCTACCTTTACAAAGGGAAATAATATATATAATATACATACTTTTTTAAGAATAACTTTTTAATATATTTTTTATATTTTAAGCGAGTAATAAAAATGGGGGAAAGAAATAAGGTTGGAATATACAAAGGGAATGACATTGCGACGTTGGAGAAACAATATGAGCATTCCTTGGAACATAATATACAGGAATTAATAGTTTATTTTGGGATGAAACTAAAAAAAGAAAAGAAAAGAATGGATGAACTATTTAAATGGGCATTATATGAAAATATTTTAAAGGCGTCAATGGAATTAAATCTATGTGAATATATAGATATTTATTATAATAAACTAAAGGAGAAGTTTAGTATGCTAAATGGTAAAAAATTAAATATGCTTAAAGGAATGATTTGTGAAGTAAAAGATAAAAAAAAAGAGGCCCTAGACATATATAAGCACTATTTAAACAAATTTCCATGTGATGTTACAATAAGAGCAAGAATTATAAGTCTAAAAAAATCAGAAGAAAAAGATAAAAATAAAATTATACAATTATTAAATGACAATTTAAAAGAATTTCCAGTGGATATAGAATCATGGCATGAATTAGGAGAAATTTATTTATCTGAATGTTTATACAACTATTCCATATATTGCTTTGAAGAAATATTATTACATAAGCCTACCAATTTATATTATATATTAACATGTGCGGAAATACATTATACAATTAATCAGTTTGAGATGAGTAGTAAATATTTTTGTTTAGCAATTAAATTGCAAAGTAATAATTTACGAGGTTTGTGGGGTATAGTTATGGTTAATGTAGCTCGCTATTCTCAAAGGGGGCAAAAAATATCTAATGATAATGTTGATATAATATTAACACGCCGGTGTTTAGATAGATTGGATAATTTATACAATAAAATGAAAATAAGTTTTATTTATAAAAGTACAATTATAAATTATTTGAATGAGTTAAAAGATATTTTTAAATAATTTAAAATTGTCCTAAAAGAGTTATACTTTTTTTAAGTCACAAATTATGCGTTTTCACTTAATATATTATACTGCTAGAAAGCGCATTTATGTTCTATATATTTGCACTTAGATTTATATTATCCTTAATTTTTTTGCATCGTTCAATTTTTAGTTTTTAATTAATGTAACTCTTTTCAAACTATTTGTTTATCTACATTTTTTTTATAAGCATACATGCGCATATATTTATTAGTCTATAAGTGCTTATTTTTTTAGTGCTTAAACTAATAATTTTTTATGAATTTACTAATATTTAGGATTAATATATAAGCATGTGCAAATTGGTCATGAGACCACTAAACTTTCTCTTCTTTATTATTTCCGTTATTTATCATTTACTTATTTTTATGCTCCTATCCATATTTTTTATGTACCCAAATACACATTTCTGTGTCTATATTCTATATATTTCCATGCAGATATACCTCATACATGCTCATATACATAAACAGAATAACCCCTAACTTATACATTTAAAAAAATAAAATAAAATAATATGATCGTCATTTCCATATATGTAATAAAAATGTATATAACATGGAATACTTAAACACATAAGTAGTTCATATTTTTGTTAAATTATGAGAAAGAGTAATTTTATGTCTAAAATGGTTTATTATTTCTAATCCTTATATGCATAATTTTTTATTTTAATAATATGTTAATAGATTTCAAACATTGAATATTTAAATATTACTTTTTAGTTTTAAATGATTATAAAAAATATAATGAAAAGAAAAAAATGATACAAATAGTTATAAGTTTACTTAAAAATCAAAACATAAATAAAATGTATATAACATAAAAGTAAAATGAAAAAATTAAACTATAACAAAAATATAAAGTGTATGGATGTAAAAAACATCTATAAATAAGAGTTTTATTAACAACCTATTTTAATAAGAAGAAAATAAAAATATAATGATAAAATACTAAAAATGCAAAGCTATGGAAAAAAAAACAAATAATAATTTCAATAATACATAACTCTGGAAGTATTGTTATTATTATATTTTGCTGTACAACTTTTGCCTATCTAAGCATAATATTAGTTCAAATAATTTATATTTACTTATTTAAAAAAAACATTAACAAATAATAATCTAAAAATGTATAAAATTGCTCATTTGTACTGTTTTAACAATTCATTCTTTATTATCACGAGATGGTATTTTTTCACATGTGATAGAATTTTCTGGTTGATAATTGTTTTTGTCAGTTTTTTTATTTTTTTTACTATCAATCATATTTTTCAAATGGTTATAAAGGTCCATAACGTCTCTCTGATCAAGTTTATGGATTGAATCAATAAGCTTATCATATGAGTAATGATGTTTGTCTTTTGCTTTAACAAATGTTTTCATATATATATACGTAAACATGCCCATAAAAACTTGGCAATCAGCTCTGTCTGTAAAACCTCCATGCCCTGGGATGACATCTCCAAAATCTTTGATTTTTAATGCTCGTTTAAAACCAGATGCAAAAAAACCACCAAATGGTGCTAGAAATGCTGCAAAGAAACTTAATATTAATCCATGTATAACCATCTCGGTATAATAGATTTTATTAATGGGTAAATATGTTGTTAATTCATCTGATAAATAGTATATTTTTTGCTCAAAAATCGAATTAGGATGGCAATCCGATTTAAATAACGAATAAAATGGTATAAAAGAGATTGAATTTTGAGAACAAATAAAAAATTTATAATTTTGTAACAAATAGGACATTCCCACACCCCATAAAATTGTTATAATAGACGATCCTACAAAACCTTCAACTGTTTTCTTAGGCGAAAGTTTTATTAATTTTGTTCTTCCAAATAATATACCAAATATATAAGCAAATATATCATTTATAACAACTGAACTAACAGGTATGAAAAACCAAATTAATCCTGAATAAATATTTGCAATATGCATTAATGATTGTGCAACTACAAATAAGGATGTTACAAATATCATACCTATTTGTGAAAACTGATATTTTAATGAAAATTTTCTTAAAGATAAAACAAACCAAATAAATCCAATAAAGGCTAATATAAACATATTGATTGGATGGTATTTTAATAAATATTTATATATTCGAAACTGATGTTTAAATTTTGGTATTATCCAGGGTATTCCGAATGTTAATATTGTTAAAAAAAACCAATACCATCTTATGAAAAATAATTGGGGTAATTTTTTATCTTTATTTTCTATACTTTTTGAATATATTATTTCTTTATATACTAAAGTGATTGCTATTAAAACAAGAAGTGATAAGTATATATGGCCCAATGATATTGAAAGCAAACCACCAAAAACTAGTATTAAAGTCCAATAAGATCTTATTCGAAATGTTTCGAGTTTCGACTCTGGTTCTTCGACAATCTCTTCAGTGTTATTCACTAATTTATGCTTATTTCCATGAGGTGGTGCATCTTGCCCTTTTGGCTTGCCATTTCCATAAAATCGTACATTTCGCATTTCTTTTATATATTTAATATATTTATTTTCTTTTCGCTTTTTACATTCATTTTTCTGATCATTCCTTTGTTCAAGTTTGCTATTATTATTGCTATCATTTCCATTAGTTTCATCGCTAACGTCCTTTTCATTATTATTAAGTTTATCATTGGTGATTATGTTTTGTTTTAAGTTTTCAATACTTTCAACTTCAGTATTTTTATTTTCTACCTCGTTTTTTGCTTTAATGCCATTTTGTTTGTCGCCTTGTTTACTAAATTCGATCATATCCTTCTTTTTATTATTTTCTTTATTATCGTTTGATGATACATTGGGGCAACCATTATTCTGTTTATCAATTGCATTATGTTCTCCCATTGCTCCTTCGATTATATGTTTTCACTAACCATTTTATTATTATAATGCATTCCTTTACATAACTGGAATTTATTTTTTTGACACATATATATTAAGTTGTATATAATTGAAGCAAATATTATGAATAAAATTATGAGTATGCATATTCATATATATGTGCACAAGTAATACGGATTATTACTTAAGCTTCAACAAATTTTGGAAATATATTCAAAAAATTCATAATTATTTTTTAAATTCGAAGTTTGTATTTTTTTCACTTAAAAATGAATGTAAAAATATTCTTATTTGAATGTTCACATTCAGAATAGTTTACATTTTTAAAGATTTGCGTACTAAAAATAAATAATAAATGATATAAAACATAAAAAATTAAACAAAATGAAACATAAAAAAAATTCTAAAATAATATTTTAATATTAAATAAAACCATATAAAAAATATTTTCTTTGCGCTTATAATACCTTACTAATTAAGAAAAATAATATTTAGTTATATAACTCATTAATAAGTTAATGGTTATATTATTTAGATAACCATGAATAATTTTTTCATAAAATTATATATAAATAAAACAAATCCCTTATAACATTTTTTTGTTGATGGGCCTATCAAAAAAAATTATTATTTATTATATGTTTATGTTCCCTTTAAATGAAATAATAATAATAAAAGTTTTGAAATTTGAAAAAAATTCAGTATAGTATGCACAAAAACGATTATATCATTTATGCATATATATAATATATATATAGTATATATATTATAATATTATATTATTAAGAACTATATAATAATTATGAAATCCAAAATAATATATGCATATGCATTTATAATTTCTTCGTATCTTTAAAGTATTAAATACGTATAATAATATTATTTATGGCTATAATATCAAATGTATTTTTTTCATTTTAAAACATCAAATAAATACATAAAATAAATAATAAAAAAAAACATAATATGCATATAAAAATATACTTTTACAATAAAATATGTTTTTTCGAAAAATAAGAAAATTGTTTACCCATTCATAAAAAATAGCATACTTTAATTAAATATATGTAAAAAATGCACAATTAAATTTATCAAGGAATCTAATATATTTGTATCAGTTAATAAATATCCAAACCCAAAAGAATACAAATATATGCATTCCCATATTTATATTGCTTATAATTTGCCTATACCTTTTAACTTTTAGTGAAATAACAAATTCTTAATATGGATTATTCAATTATATGTGTGCTATGCATATTTTAAGCAATTTAAATTTAATTGAAAGTACATACAATAAGCTGAATAAAATATACTTCATGATTAATACGAAATTATTTAACTATCAAAATATGTAAATGCCGATCAATCCGTTAAAACATTTCCCAAAATTGTAATGAAAATGACATATTTTTTCAAATACATTCCTAAAATAGTTGTTTAAATGTATTTTTGACTATATAGAATGATAAAAAGGCAAATATAGTATATATTGCGCAATAAATTTATAGGCATGTGTTGATAAAATGCTATGGAAAGCAATCGACGCATAAAACTATGTTAAATTAAAAATACATTCGTATTATTATTAGTTAATAGTGTATCTTTTGTAGTGTTTAAATTAATATACTAAATAATTATTAACATATTGTAGTTTCCATTTCGCAATAAATAAAATATATTTATTCGTTGTTCAAAATAGACCATATGCGTCCATACCTAATTGTTCCTTTATTTCTAAACATTATATATCTTAAAATTTTAAAATAACGACCGTCTTTTTCATGTGATAGTTAATAAATAATAATAAAAGATCAATATAAAAAGTGTTAGAGGGGAAAAAATGATAATGTATATAGATCTACGAAAATAAATTTAATTATCGAAATATTGATATATAATGTGTATAATTAAGTTCAAGTCTTTTAAATGATATATTTATAAACTATTAAAATATATGTGTATGTATATATTATGTAATGTAGTTTGTATAGCAATAATAATTAAAAAAAAATTATGCTCTACAATTACATATATGTATGCATTTTGTTAAGTGTACTAAAAAATGTACATATGTGCAATGTAAACGAGTAGAATAAACATTAAATTATATATATACACCTCTGTGTGTGCAAGATATATGTGCATATATAAATAAATTAAATATATATATAATTATACTGAGAAAGAGGTACTTAAAAATGAACGAAAAATTGCTGGATAATATATAAACTAGTAGCATGTATAATAATTCACATATGTATATGCATTTTAGATTAAAGCACGAATTAATAATATGTATTTTACAAACAATTATAAATTAGTGAATTAAAAAAAACTACAACTTCATGTAAAAAATACAAATGCCATTTAAGCATGTTAACAAATTAAAATTGCAAAGGTCTTTTTCTTTTATTCTTTTTTTAACTCAAACATACTTTTAATTTGTATATTTTTTGATATAAGTAAAATTATATGTATAAATACATCACGAATATTGGTCATGTATTACATTCATATTTGTATTCCTATATATACATAAAATCACCCAAAAAATTATGTGTATTACGAAATTTAAAATTTACATAAAATCATGTATATATATTAATTAAACAAACTACAAAACATTCCTGGTTTAAAACAAATATGAAACTATACATAAATTTGCATATATCTTTGTTTAAATTTATACTAGTTTTTTTTTTTTTTTTGAAAAAATAATAGATCTTGAATTTGGATTCTTGCGGTAAATTGTCTGTACCCCTTGGTATAGATACATGTATATTTATTAATTTATTTTTGACCACAAGCTTTTTTATTTATGTGGGTATATATCATTTATTTCCCATATACACAATCGATTTGAGGTTATATAATTGGTGCATGCATATGTAAATGAATTATGCACGTATACAAAAATGCATATGATTAAACTCGTAGATACATAAAACCCCACAATATATATTCAAATTTCAAATATATCCTAAGTTAGGCATTCTGAGGTGTTGTAATAAAATTTCTTCTATTATCCGTATTGTTTAGTTGATTTCTTTGATTTATCAATGCTTGTACATATTGTTCTTCTCCCTTTTTTATTGTAACTTTTAATTTCTTTTTATGTGCTAAAAATCCATTCATATATTTTACAGCATTAATTGCACTATCTACATTGTCATATGAAACAAAAGCGAATCCCCTATTTCTTCCTGTATCTTTTTCAGTAGCAATATATGCAGAAATAATATTACCAAAAGGTGAAAATGCAGCTAATAAATCATTTTGAATCCACTCATTTGGTATATGAAAAATAAAAATATTTGCCCCTACAGGACCTGAAACTTCATTCATATTTAATGGATTAATAAAATCTTGATCCATTTTTCTAGGTTTATGCCATTGTGTTTGACCCGTTAATTCATTATGATAATATGGTCTTCCGTCTTCTTTTGAAAAATATTGTTTCCATGGTGATCGTATAGAATTATTATTATTTCTTTGTTGGTTTGAATTATTTTGCAAATTATAATTCATATGCATTGGATATCTATTAAATGAATTTATATTCATATTTTTAAAATGTTGTGATTTCATATATGGATTATTATTGCCTTTGTTACTGTTGCCATTGCTATTATTATTAATACCATTTCCATTGTTATTATTATTGTCTATATTATTATTGTTCATCTGTAAAGGATTCATTAAAGCCCTATTTAGTAATTGCCTTTCTTGTAACTGATTTTTTGATTGCGCGAATCTAACTTCTATCGGTTTCTCTGCATTTTCAATAGCTATTTTTCCGTTTAAATTTTGTACAGCAAAAATTCCTTGCTCTTTATAATCATAATTAACAAAAGCACACCTTTTACTTACCCCGTTACTATTTTTCATAATATATACTTCTTTAACATTACCATATCGGTTAAATATGTTTCTTATTTGATCATCTGTTATATCTTTAGGTAATGAGCCTACAAATAATTTTGCTTCATTTTCATTAGCATTATTCATATTAATACCATATTTTTCTAATTCGCCTATAGCAAACTTAACTATTAATGGGCCTAATGTTTCGCATATTATTTTTTTTCCATGTAAATCTTCTATAGCCTTTTGAGCATAATATATTGATTCCATTCGAACAAACACATTTGCTCTATTTGCATTTGGCTTTTTATCTTTGATAAAAACAACATCTTTTGTTGCTCCATATTCTTCAAAAATTAATTTTATATCATCTTCTGTTAAATTTTTGGGGATAGAACTAACGAATAACTTTACAGGTATTGAAGGGGCAGGATTATATGGATTATTCATTTGATAGATATATTGCGGTTGCTCATTTACTCTTGCTTCTCCATATGACGTTTCATTATTTTCATTATTATATTGTTGCTGTTGTTGCTGCTGTTGTTGTTGTTGTTGTTGTGTATTATTATTCATTTTATTAATACTATTGAAAAGTGAGGGTCAAAAAATATAAATATTTATGTTCTATTACTTTATAAGAACATTAAGTGTATTCCCAAAGATGCTTTCAATAGTTGCAACTTTGGTGAAAAAACGAATTAAACTAAGATGGACAAATCTTTGTTTTAAAATCGTAAATTGATTTGATGAATATATAAATGCACGCATGTATACAAATAAATAAATATATATATATATATATATACATACAAATTCAGATACATATAAGCCTATTTGTAAAATAATAATAGAATAGGGAAACGAAAATATGTTTAATTATAAATTTACATATGTATATAAGAATGTTTTTTTCATATATTTTTATTTTGCTATTTATGTAAAAAATATATACTTATATATTTGTGCTGTTTTAATTATATCTTTTTAGTTTATTTCTTAATAACTTTCTTTATTTATTTTATTATATTTTTTTTTTTTATTTGCTAATTTGATATATATATATATATAATATTTTTTTTGAATTTTATCTTTTAATTTGTATAAGCATTTATATATGTATATTACGAAATTATATTATTTAATCCTTATTTTTTTCATATAAAAGAACAGTTCCAATATAGGAAAGCATGGGCTTATACTGATCTTCTATTTTGATAACAAAATATACGTGTACTATATATAAGCACAATATTATTCTTTTGCTTTTTTAATATATATATATTTTTTCTTATAAAATATTATTATACTAAAGTGCGATAATAAATGTTCTCCAAAAAGATTTGAGCAAAAAAAATAATAATATAAAAATGAAAAAGTGTGCATTTTTATGTATTTTTAAAGAACGTTTTTCATGTAATGTTAAATTTTAAATTAACTCAATGAATGTAAAGAATTGAAATTATACTAATTACATGTGTATATTCATATAATGCAAAATAATTTGTAGGCACGACATAAAAAATATGTACGTAATAATATATATACAATATAATAATATAGTTATAAGAATAAACGAATATTTATTATACACATGTAAAAAGTATGCCATATATGCATAAATGCAAAATATTATTATGGTGAAAAAAAATAAATATAAAAATTATAGTTTCTTATTATCTTTTACTTATTGCTACATCACGTTATTATGTGTTAATTCGTATTTGTATATTTTATCTTTATTATCGATTTTTTTATGTACATTATTATATATATATAACATTATATATTTCTTTTCTGCTTAAAATTATATCATTAAATATATTTGATAAATAGTCACAATTAATTGTACATAAACTGCATCCACGCGAAAAAGCATTATGACCTGCATATGGCACTCTACCTATATGTACATATGTAAGTACATATCTATGTATTTTGTATATTTCTATGATTAGTTTAAAAGGAGTATTACTTCCATACAATGATTTGTAACACTTTTTGTATTTATTTAATACATGCTCCACAACAATATTTATGAATAAAATATTATAACACATATCACTGCTTATACATTTGATACCCAGGAATTTATATACATAGAAATGATTTATTTATAAGGTTATATAGATTTTAAAAACAATAGGTCCATTTTAATAAGTCGTAAAAATTGTGTGCGCATATTTTATTTAGGATATTATTTTCTCTCAGACTTTTTGATACATATATGGAAACACATCACTCTTTATTTTAAAAATAAAATATGCATTCGTTTAAAGGCATTTTCGTCTGTTTCTGCCTGTTATGATATTAAGTATAGTTGTTTTCTAATTATTTAATTTTTTCAAAATATTTCCATTTTATGTTTATAAACATTTTTTATATTTTTACAAATTAAGGTACATTAGAATATGATACAAAAAACAAATATAGAAATATCTGTGAAATAATAAAAGCTCACCATTTAAATTATTAAACCTATTAATATTTAAACCAAACCTATGTATTAAAAAAACATTTCTAAAAGCCATTAATTGGATTGCTACATTGTGTGCAATATTTTTACCATTCTTTTTTATGTGTGTAATGTATGTTGAGAATTTAAGTTGTTTTATATATTTTTTATTGTCCTTATCATTTGAGTAACAATTATTTGAATAAATATAATTAATAAAAGAGTGATATAATAAGGAATAGTGAGAAGAATATTATAATTGAAAAAAAGGACAAAAATATAAAACTATTTATGCATATATCCTTAAGTATAATACGACCTGTATAGATCATTTCATTTATTCAATGGATAATGAAATGGTAAGGAATAATATAATTATCGAATGAAATTATATGTAGTCAATGAAAATTATTTTAATGGCCAAAAAATTTAATGTAACGTGAATATAGAGAGTAGCATTTGTTAGGGTACACACTGAAAATTCGAGAGGTTTATGTGAAAAAAAATGTATCATATAAATTGGTTTTTCGGTATTTAATAAAAAAAAAGAATCAAATTATTATTATTTTTAAATTGTTATTCAACTATTAATTTTATTTGTTATAATAAAATAATTAAAATTTACATGCGTAAATATATATATATATATATATATATTTAGCATTAAAATGATGGTTTGCAAAAAGTACATTTTTAACACCCCTATAAGATTATTGAAATAGTGGAGTAAAATATTTTATTAGCAGGAAAAAATAATATAATGTTCATTTAATAATTCAAGTGTTAATTATTATACAATGTAATATATAACGTCATTCCAGTTTTTGTTTTTTTGTACATCAATTTTTTTTTATATATGCTTTGAAAATTCAAATTTACATCTTAATATGCTTTCTAATTTTAACAACGATATTATATATATACAATAAACATAATAAATATAGATATATATATTATATGTGCGGATATGCCATTTTTAGTTCTATATATTTAAAATTATCATTTATTACACATGTACATGTATTAAATGAAAAAAAAATAAATAATAGTAGAATATAATTGGTGGTATATAAATATATATAAGCTGTGCTACATTTTTTTAAGAACATTTTTGAGATGATTCATTATATGCAGAACTACATCATTTTAATGAATGCAATTATATAAGGTTCGTCTTTTTAATGAATATTGCAAACTTGAAAATATGATTAAATAATTTATTATCTAAAGTTCTGCAAAAATATGCATAATGAGGAGATATATGCATATATAATGTTGCATAACAATATAATTCGATATCATTCGTGTGTATAAAATATATACATGGGTATATAGTTTTTAGTTTATAAATATGTGCTATGTGAGATTATATATATTGGGCTCATATATGCTTTATCTTTTGTTTGTGTGCTACAAGAATTATAAAATTTTTAGCCATTGAATATAACTGTTTTTTACATGAATAAACCTTTTTTGTATTATTTCAATAAATCAAAATTAGATGAAAACAAACACTAACTGTTTTTTTCTTTACTTTAACAAACGATATTATAACCCTCCGAATAAAAGAAAATGGAGCAAACAAAATGACAAATATAAAACGCGAAGGCCATTAGCCGAAAGTTTTAATATGCATAAAATCAATATCAAAGGGGAATATTGGAAACAGAAGCATGTAGATAAACAATTTGTTGTTGAAAATGGGAATCAAGATATGATTAATGAAAAAACTAGTTTAAACTTTTTTGGATATCCAAATATATCATTACATAATAAATTAGGTGGTAGTCTATATATTGAACAAATGGATCCAATAACATTATGTATAATTATGAATAAATGTATAAAAGAAAATATATGTGAAAGTTATATATGGAGTAGCTTATTAAATAGGTGTACAAAGATAGCACATAAAATAAATGGAAATTTGATAAGTTACATTTTTAAATATTCATCACAATCTGAATATTATAGTCACTATTTTTTTCTTACAATGCTTGGTAATATATCATCTTATTTATATTCTTTAAATTTGAAATGCTGTGCAAATATATTATATGCAATGAATAATAATAGCAATTTTTATAATGAAGAAATATATAATAAAATTATCGAACACAGTTCTTTGCTTATTTTAAACAGAAATGATATTGATATCAATAGTGTGCTATCTATAATTAATTCATTTTACCCTTTTCGAGACAATAATTCTAATAGTACAAAAAAATTGGAATATTCAAATATTCAAAAATATATAAATAACGCATATATATTATTTGATAGCATATCAAAAACGTTTAATAGGTATGATTTAGACTTAAGTGAAATTGATAGCATATGCTCGACATTATTAGTTTATTGTATGCTAAATAGGATAAATATATTTTTCCAAGAAAAAAATATTAGTGTAGTAAATAAACTATTAAATTATTTGAATGATAATATTGAAAAGTTGAATATCAAGCATATATCTATTTTGTGTTACACACTTTGTATTTTTAAAAATAAAATAGATCTACGATGGAATCATATATATAAAAAAATAGAAAGTGATTGTTATTTACTGGATAATGATTACATATCTATTTTATTTTATTCAATGAAAAATAATATGTTGAAGAAGAATATAATTTATAATAACTTATTGAATAATATAAATTCTACTTCACTAGATAACATTAGTTTAATAACAAATTCATTTTTAAAATCAGTAGATATGGCTAAGCAAAATAATCCACACACGGAACGCAGTTTTGGTCTAAAAGGTAAATCCGAGGGAAGGAGAAAAAATGGAATTACAACAAGTAGTAGTCATGCTAACGAAACAGGAATTAAGAACAGCATAGATGATAATAACGATGGCGAATTAAAATTAAGTTATTCATTTAATTTATTTAATAATTTTTTGTATGGTAAGATAAAGTATAATATTAGCAATTTTAACGCATATCAAATATATTTAATATTTAAAGGGTTGTATGAAACAAAATTAGAAAATGATAAAGTCGCTGATTTAAAAATAAATATGATGAAAGAGATAAATAAGCACATTTATACAATGCCAATTTATTTATTATCATATTTTGCGAAGATATTTACTGATAATTATATAAAAGAAAATGATTTAATAAACTCAATAAAAGATATTAGTTTAATATATTTGAGCATTTATAAAAACATAAATATACATGATAGCGAATATACTATAAATGAAAATTCAACATTAATAGAAGAATATTATAAAAATGCAAGTAATGATAAAAAGAACATAAAAAATGATATAAATTTTATATATAGCGAAAAGACAAAAGAGATTAGTTATTTATCAGATAAATATTTAATTGATCTTAATTTATATAACACTCAATTTAAAATTTTAAATGAAAAATTTGGTATAACCAACGAACAAATTGAAAAAACATTTCAAAATTCCCAAGATAAATTTTTTAATTATTATTTGAATGAAAAACATTTGTCTAATTTTATTTATTTCTGCACGATATTGGATAATGAAAGTTCGATTCCTTATTTCAATGAAATCAAAACTATAGTAGAGAATAAAATAATGGATAGGCAATTAAAATTTACTCCTTCAAATATTTTGTATATTTTCAAAACATTAGATCATTTCAATTTTTTGAACACAACAAACACATTTTTTAACTTATTATTAAAGCAACTGTGTGAACAAATATTTTCGATTAACACATCAACCTTTTTGGCGATTCTACAATTATTTCACAAGCATAAAATTTCCCATTATTATTTTTTAAAAAAGTCAAATTATATAATCAATATGAATAGGTATTTTCAAATATTATATTCCCCTATGTTCGTGAAAAATCAACCTGTTGTTATTCAAATAAAATCTGTATGTTGATATAACTCAATTATTTCATTTTTCTTTCTATGTAGGTACGAATTAGATCAAAATTCATTAGTGGACATTAAAAACATGATTTTTGAACTGAAAAAATTACTTTAAAAAAAACAAGTTAATATAGGGTTAAACGACTATACAAAATGAGCATATATTTATAGATATATTTTCACTTTAAGATATATTCCAATTGTGAAATAAAAATAAAGCGAAGCTTTTTTTATAGCTATCATTCTTAGTGATGGTGTTTATTTATGCAAATTTAGTTCATATTAATATTTCATATATTTATAATTTTTTAATATTTGTTAATATTTTATTTTTTTGTTTTTTCCGTATTAGTTTTGGGTTGCTCTCTTATTTGAGCTATCTGATATTAAAAGTGTCTTGTGCCTATTTGTTGCATTATATCAATATGCAAAAGCTTTATTACACTGGCCATACATCTGGTTAGTTTAACTCATTTCAATTTACAAATTAATATCTTTGTATAAATTTAAAAGAGTTATATAATACATTAATAATGCTTTTTACCACATATTTTTTAAATAATTAATACTTAATAATATTTAAAAGAAAGCCAAATAAGTTTTTAGTTTTCATTGTTATTGTTTTATGCATAGAAAAAATTAATAATAATATAGCATCTATGCATGAATAATATTTTTAAAAAAATTGAAAACCATATAAACTTTAAATATATAAAAATATCTATGATACAAATATGAAACGAATGCATTTTACAAACATTTTAGTAACGTTGAACACTAAACACAATAAAAAAATGTTAATTAATTAACTAATAATTTACGGATATGTATCGATCATGATACTATAAATTAATTTTTTTTTAATTTATCCCGCTTTTTGAAATTCTTCATTTTCGCTTTCTTCAAATCCTTTGTATATCGATCTAACACTATTTTCTTGAACTTCATAATACGGAGTACCGTTATTATCCGATTTTATCATATTGAATACTACTATTCCCGAATTTTTTATTTTATTTGTTTTAGATATATGAGGCGTCTTCAAAAAAATATTAAAAAATAACCTAAACCAATTACTATGACCAAATACAATAAAAATATCATCGCTTTGAGAAAATATATAGTCTAGTGTATCAATAAACTTATTTTCTGATGTTTTATTCCTCAATTTTATTTTTGTTTTAAGCAACTTTCCAACTTTGTTATAAAAAACGCTTTCGACTTCTGGTTTAACATATTTATTGCCATAAGATGGGAATAGTGGAACACAATCAGGGTTCCTGCTAATTTCTTGTAATGAATTTAAAATATTAATACTATCCTTATTTGTACTAATTCTATTGTTTAGGGAAATAAAACAGGTAGATATTGTTCTTCTTAAATCAGAGCACAATATAGAACTTTCATATTGTGAAGTGTTATTAATAATTTTGATATGATCTTCTATACTCAATTTTATTATTTCATCAGGATCATATTCCTTTTCATTATCATATGTATAATCACCATTATCATCTTCACTGTCATCGGCATCTTCATCAGTTTCGTCGCTATCATTTTCATTATCTGAATTTTTAGTGGTCATAGCATCGTCTGATTTATTATTTTTATTTAGAGTTTCAAGTAAGATATTAAAATACTCACCATCTAATGTTTTCTTTAACTCACTTTTTTTTTTTTTTTTTTTTTCGGTGCTATTTGATATATCATCAGTTTTTTTTTTTCTTTTCCTTTTTGATTTTTTATCACGACCTTTTAAAGAATCTTTTTTATCAATTTCCACGTTTTTCTGACTTTTATCTTTTAAATCATCCTCCTTGGTATTATTACATGTGTCTCTATAACAAACTAGGTGTTCCTGATTAATTACATTTTGACCCTGATTCAAAAAATTTAATAATTCTACTGATTGCATAACACCTGCATTACTTAAAGGAGAATCGACTATTACTGATTTTTCATTAAATAAAAGGCATGCTTCATATAATAATAATAACCCTATATCAACAACCTTTTGTGTTGATAATTTTCGATTTATGACACTGTTCCATATAGACTCTGCATGTCTAATAAAATAAATAGTTTTTATTTTAGCATTTTCATTATTTTTTTCTTGTGGGATATCATTTTTTTTAGTTTCTTTATAATGCTTTTTAGCTAACTTTGATTCATTATATGATATATATCGTACAATGACTTTATTTATTATTTTTAATTTGCGATAGAAATTAACGAATACTGACCAAAAAGAATCTTTTATAATATGCCCATGCATAACCACATTTGCAAGTTTCTTATTTCTAATCCTTTTTGAGTGTATATATTCTGTCTTCCGCGAACCTCTCCTATGCATATATTCCAGTACCCCACTAACTACAAACAGCAAAGTAAAAAATACGATAAACCCATACACTATCATTTTGTTTCTCTAGTATCTATACATGCGAATATATAATGGTAATAATATTATATTAACAAATATATTTAGTTACAAATTAATAAATTATATAGTTTTATTGACTAAATCTGTATTAAAAATATAATGGAATCCGCGTCTTCAAAACATTTACTTAATGATTATTTTCTTTAAATATGGCAAATAACCATTTTACGGTATAATTTCCATTATGTTCTATAATGGGACTAAAAAAAACCTCAAAAATGGTTATAATTAAAAAAATATCAAATATGCGCAAATAAACGCGATAATATTATCCACATTATTAAAATCTTTTATCGGGCATTAGCCAAACATTACATAAAATTAATTTACCAATAAGCATATAAATATATTATTATTATTAAATCAAATTAAAATTATGCAAAATTGAAAAAATGTTAAATAATAATCTATATGAAGTAAAAATTGTACTATATAAAAAATTACAATACTAATGTGGCAATAATAAAAATGTTCGTCGAATGAACGATTTATTCATTAGCCAACAATACAAAAAATTGTATATTAGATAAAATTTGTATTAAAAAAAAATATACTTTTTTACTAAATATATTGATTAAATAATTTATAAAAATTAGTTTGATTTTTTTTTAAGCAATACATATAATTTTTATGAATTTGTTAAGCATGCCGTAAACCAAAAATCGTGCTCATCAAATATAGTTGTATATGTCAAATTATAAAATAAATATTAAAAAAAAATATATATAATTTACATATATATAACATTACAAATATTTTATATAAAAAAAAATTAAATAATAGGAAGAAATGAAATAAAGATAATATTAGGAAAAGATTTCATAAAAAATATAGCCCCAAAAAAAAACCCAAAGGAGTGATAAAAGAAAATAAATGACGAAAACAATAAAACGTTAAAATAATGTTGAGAAAAATATTTTTTAAATTATTTGAATGAATTTAGACGAGAAAAAACAATGAAGATATACTTCGAACCATCTACGCTATATTTTTCAATTATTTTAAATATTAAAAAAAATAATATATACGTTTATTTTTGTGTTCTATTCTTTTATTTGCCAACTTTTTTATATAAGTACATTCTCTCTTACTTTAATGTCTTTCTTAATTCCATTATCTAAACTTTCCCAACTTAAAATGGGGATTTTCTGAATAAGGCATATATAGAATATAGGTTAATTAGAATGTAACATATATATTTTATTTTTAGAGTTTAATTACTTGCGTATTTAGTTCTTCTTCATTACTGATGGTTCCTATAATGATAAAGAAAAATCGTTGATATGCATTATTATTATAAATATATTTATTAAGTACATATATCCGTTTATACAAAAAGAACATATATGTATAAATATGCATATGATTAATGGGTATATATATTTATATACGCTTTCCATGGTGAGCTTGAGCTATTAGTCTATGGGACCTGTTCAAAATTTAGAATATTATGTTTTTGCTTCAAATTATTTTTGTTTATTTCTTTATTAGAATTCAAATCGAGATCATCATGTTTCTCCTTATTAGTTTCTTCTAAAACGACGTGGTCATCGTTCCATTTATATTTTTTATTGGTATCATTATAATAATTAGCAGTGTATTTGTACATTTGATCCATAGTAAAGATATTTGGTACCGATGTATATTTTGAATAATCGATACTATTACCATTGTTATTATTGCTTGTGGTGAAAATAGTTGGAATAACATGCCCACGACCCCAATTGTGGGTACTATCGCAACTTTTTTCGAAATCATTACTAGTATTAAGTTGAGGTGGAATAGTATTTCCATTTGGATTTTTATTTGTAAGAAAATTATAATTTTGTTGTAAATTACTTAAATTATTTACTTCAGTTTTGGGGGGAAACAAATTATTTAGTTCATAGGTTTCGTCGGGGATGTCCACCTCAATTTCATGGGTTTTATGTTTATTACTATTAAGTAGCATTTTTTTAAACATGGACACAATATCATGAGATTTTTTTTCGTTATTGGGTGCACAGTTATATATATTATTATTTTGTATATCTTTATGTTTTTTATTATATTCGTAATAATTATGACAATTTTCACATGGAGGTTGAATAGATATATTTTGAGAACGTTGAACTCCACAATTTAGATCGTCCTTTTCACTCTTGTAAGTATTGCTAGTACTACTACTTTTATGGCTACTAATTCTATTATCATTACCTTCATTTTGAGAAGTAATGGGTTTAAAATTATTATCTATGTTAATATAATTAAACTGTTTGTTATTTCTAAGTTGTACTGTACATTCGTTTTTATTTGCATTGTTTGTATAATCTAAAGTGTCTTTTGTTTCTGCAATATTCATATTTTCTCTTTTATCTACACTATTTTTATTACTCAGTAACTTTTGTTCCATTTTTGATTTTTTTAATTCAATCAATTTATTTTTTAAATATAAGAATTTTTCATCATTGTATAGTTTATTATAATCGTTGTTCTCATTTTTATCCGAATATACAGCGTCTGTATTTTGTATAGTATGGTTGTTATAGACATTATTAGTATTTTCAATGTGGTTATATTTGTTAATGCATTTTTCTATTGATAAGCTTTGTTTACCATTGTTGTCATCGTCAGATATATGATTACTTTCATTTACCTTACGTTTTTTTTTATGATCATATTGTATATCATTGCAATTATTCATAAACTTATTTTTTTTATTCGACACATCGGTGTTTTGTCTATCCCTATAATTATGCACTTCAACATTTATTATTCCTTTCGTTTCATTATTATTATCATTAAAAGTTTTATTTACATTTCTTTTATGACGTAAAAATTCATTTTTTAAGACAGAGCTTTCTATTTGGTTATTTAGATTGTTTATGCAATCATTTATTTTATTAAATAAATTACCGCTTTTTTGCATAAGCAAATAATTATCTACTTGATCTTGTAAATGTCTAATTTGCATTTTTATGTTATCTGTTTGATTATGTATTTTACTATTAAAACTTTTAATTATTTCATTATATTCCCCGTTTTTTATAACCTTGATTATTTGGTTATTTAGTTCATGAATATTCTGTGTTATTTGTTCATATATTTTATTAATTTTTTCATTATATAAGTTATAAATTTTACTATTTAAAATATTTATTTCATTATTTATATTATTAGTTTGATTTTCATACATCCGAATATCCAAAGAACTTATTTTATTGTTTAATATATTTATTTTCACATGTTTTTTATTATTTATTTCTTCAATTAATTTATTCAAATTTTGCATTTTATTGCTAAGAGAATTAATTTCTTTATGTACATTAAAATTGTTTTCACAGTTATAACTTTGTCTACTTTTTGAATCGCTGTCGTAATATTTATCACTATTATTACAATTATTGTTTGGATAATCTTCTTTGAAACTTTCATTACCTTTTCCTATAGGCATTATGTTATTTTCTTTATTTTTTATAGACACCACTTCAATAGGTTCCTTATTATCTTGATTATTCACAGAAATATTATTTGTTTTTAATTTGTTCTTATGATTTGCAATTGTTTTGGAAATGATTTTTTCTGATTGGAAAACTTCTTCTATTCTTTTATCAATATGATTATTTTTTTCAGAGGATGTATCATAAAATATATTCATTTTGCTTTTGTTACTGTGTCCACTTTCCTCATTCTTGTTGTCGCAACTTTGGAAGAAAACATTTTGAGAAGTACAAATCTCAGATATATTTTTACAATTATCTAAAGCAATTGAAATACCATCATCAATCTCATTTTTATTATTCGTTTTCGAGATGTCATTGGTATTTATTATATTAATTTCGTTTTTATTCCTATCAAAAACGAAAATATCATTAACATTATTTTCTTCGTGATTTATTGAATTATTTTGCTCTTCAATTTGTTCATTTTTTAATTTTTCTTGATGTTTTACAGCATTATTTATTTTTTCTTTTAAATATTGATATCTATTGCTTTTGTTCGCTTCATTTTTTTTATCATTTGAGGATGTATTTATAGAAACCTTTTCTACGCCATAATTTGTGTAAATATACATATCAGTTGGTTCAATTTCTTCGTCGTTTTGAGAATTGTTTTCTTTGTTAAAATCTTTTTCTTTCCCTAATAATGCTAAATATTCGATACGGCTGAAAAAAGAGGATAATGAAAATATAAGTTATTTATATAACAACTTATTAATTGTTTTATGTATTGTTATTTTTTATTTCATAAGCACCTTTTTTTCTTAGTGACACCATTATTTTGTTTGTTCTAAGCAGATAAAATTATTAAAAATAATGTGCATATTGATGTTGTGGTAATAAACTTAAATATACAACCATATATACATAAGTATGCATGCTTATTTATATAATAATATCGTAAATGATACGATTTATAATTACGACAAAGGGAATTAATAAAAAATATAAATGCAAATAAATAAAATATAGAAAAACAAATTTAGTTTCGATGCTTCAGAATTAAAAAATAGCTTACATTATTTAAGACCCATGTGTTATTCTTGTGAATTAAGTTGTCATTTTTCATTATTTTCGCATTAAAAATATATATATATATATATTCTTTTTTTTATAAAAAGTTAAAAAAATACAGGTAGACATATTAAGGATATATTTCCATTTTGTTTGTATGCTCTATATTTTTTGGAGAAAAAATAAATGGTGTATCTATATAAACTAGTCAAGCATATATACACATATATGCTTATTTCATATTTGCTATGTATTTAGTTTTGGGATATTTCAAAATAATCCAAATTAAATATGCTCGCATTGTTACATAAGCCCCCTAAGATATTGTAGAAATTAAAGATTCTACAACGAGAAAAAATATGCACAGAATTATGCTATGTGCATATTTATAAAACGATAAATTTGTGAAAGAATTGTCGATAATGAAATAAAATTGTTCAGATAAATAATATTATGAAATAAATTAAAAAATATATATATTTTGCAATGTTTAAGTGAAAAAATGATTAAAATAATATAAGCATGAAGATTTAATTAATTAAAAAATTTTCATTTGTTCTTTTGTTTTATACACACATTTGTATTTTAATTACTTATTTTTTATGTTGAGTTATATATATATATATTTATGTATACTTAGCATATTATAATAAAAAAAATTAGTAGCAAAGTCTTGCATTGCCATTTGCCTCCTACATTTTTTACTCACCATCATGTAAATTTACTGAGCGAAAAATATGAATAAATTATTTCTTTAAAAATATACAATGAATATATATATTGTTATTTTATATTAGAAGCTATGTTTATATATGCTACCAATAAAAAATAAAAAATTTAACAAATTATTTATGCGTGTAATCCCCTTAATATGGCACAATATAATTATTTATCCACATATTTATTTTAGCTTATAATTTTATTTTATATGTTATAAAATTATTTTTTTTCCAAAATAAAATTAAGAAAATAAAAGCATTTTAAATAATTATATATACATAAATTTTGGAATATATTTTTTAATGTCTTCATTCAAATATATATATTTGTGATGTCGTAGGAAATACGAGTGGATATATTTTTTTTACTAAGAAAGCATTAAATGACAGTATATATGTCTTTATTTTATTTCTGTATTTTTATAAAAAAGCCGAACAAATCTATTATTTAAAAAAAAAGGTAAATTAATAAGCTAACCGAAGGGGAATGGTTAATATATGTTGTTTATCTGTCTTAACCAAAATATAAAGGAATATAATTATGTTTAAGTTGATAATAATATATTGTGTGAATTTAAAATTCGGGGGTATATATATCACCCCTCTTTTTAGCAAAATAATTGAATTAATTTTTTTCTATGCTACTATAAAATGTGTGCAAAAAGAAAAAAACATAAATTTAAAACAAAAAAATGGGAATATTTACAATATTTTTGGTTAGCTAATTGGAACTGCTATTAAAACATATTGAGTGTAACTTATGTCATTATCTATATTCATTCTCATAGAAATAATATGCTTGCATATATATATATTCATTGTGTTTTACTATTATACCAAAAGAAGAATATACATATTCAAATAAATACTATTATATATATACATTATTATTCTATCATTTGAATCAATCTAATTTGGAGTATATATATAATAATTTATAGTATAATACGAAAGGGGGTAATTTATTTGTCTTTTTATTTTCTGTCTTTTTATTGTTTTCGATATCTATATTTTTAAAATGAACTATGAATATTCTTTGTTGATATTAATATAGAATATATTTTAAAATATAAATTTGTTCAGATTATAGATGTTTGTAGAAATATGTATTTGTTTACATATATATTTAATTTTTTTAGAATGTTCTATTTAGCGTACCATAAATTTAGACAACTATCACTGTAACTTCATGAAGGTGTACGTATTTTATTTTAAAAATTAATGCACTTTATTAGCATTCGAATAGACGCATAAGTATATTTCATTTCATCCTTTCGTGTTTGTTTTTTTTATGTACTGTCTTTATTATTTAATATACATTTTTTAATTTGTATATTGATATTAACGTGTGAAGGTGAAAATGTAAAATTTATCATATTGTAAATACGTATAGACAATTTTAATGTATTTTGTTTTTAAATAAAATTCTCTTAAAAAAAAATTAAATAAATTTATGGATTATATGACTTTCATAGAGTTAACAATAATGTGGTAAATATCTAACCAACTATATGTACATATATAATTTGTATTTAATTATACAACGTGAATATTTAAATTTCTCATTTACACGTGTAATTTCCAAATATGATTTTATCATATATATAACGTGGTAAAAATAAAAAAACGTGATTTTCTATTATGTTTGATTTATTACAATTTATACACATATTTTAATCAGGAAATAAACAAATAACAGAAATGCTATATTCATACACATATTGCAATATTTCCTATCATAATGTTATACACATTTTTTTTTCATGCAAATATAACGGTCTTTTATGTCGAAATAAATAACATAAAAAATTATAAAAAATAGAAAACGTAAAATAAATAAAAAAACCTTTACATATTTATGTTTTTACGCGTATTTAATCATTGATTGTTTCATTGCTTTTTATTATTATTTTACTTTTATTGTTATTATCATTATTGTTTTATGCTATTTTACATTATTTACATTATTTTACACTTATTTTATATTATTTTATTTTTGTATTATATTCATTCACTTTTTTTATTAATAAAAATTAACTGAAAAGGCATAGTGAAAAAAAAAAACGAAGAAATAAAAAAGTTAATTTACATAAGTAAAAATTGTATTTATTAAAAAAAATTGTCACTCAATAATATTATTTATAGTAAATTTATTTTTGCATTTTTTTACATATTTCGTTTTTTTTCTTTTTATTATTTTTTCCTCTCTTTTCCTTTTTTTGGAAAATTTTCACAAATATTTATTTTCAAATATTCGAATCCCATATTTATTTTTTATTTCAAGTTATTCTTGAATAGCAAAAAATAAATATATTTATTATACATATAAAAGACTCAAGAAAACATAAAATACCTAGTTAAATATAATACAAAATGGATTCAGGTATAACAAAACACAAATATTTCACAAATGAGCTTACACATATATAAATACTTAAGTGTTCTTTTCTTATACTTGAAAAATAATGGGAATGCATATGCGCATATTCATATATATATACATACATATATATATATATATATATATATACATTATATTCATGGGTATACTCAACACATATGACATAAATGCACACAGACGCGTACACACACATAAAATGAGAATGTGTGTTGTGCCAAAAGAAAAATCTTAAGTGTGCATTTTAAAGATTTTATACGATCAAAGTTATATATGCTATATACGTGTGTGATGCATACAATTGTTGTGGTGAAATATAAATATCAGACATTTTATAAATTTATTTAGATATTCATTTTATGGTAATTTCTTTGGGATTATTATATAAATTATGATATGTACTTTTTTATGTAGAATATCAAGGTTTATTAAACGGTAAAGAAAAGGAAGATGAAACAAATGGAGCACACATAGCTGAGAAGGTTGAACAGGGGGGGGAAACTATTGAAAATACATTAATGAAATTAAATGTAAGATATCAAACCTTATTTTTTTCCTCGGGAGTTATGACTGTTTTTTGTGGAGCAATATCATTACTAGAATCAATGAGATATTTTTACTTTACAAATTTTATAGTTTCAACATTTTTAATGTAAGTAAATTTAATAAGCGGTAGACATGCCCATATATTTATATATATGTGTATGTATAGTCCACAATTATAGACATTTATACTTTATGCATGGGTGTATTTTCTATGTAAAATTGAAAATCCCTTTATAATGACAAATATGTTTAATTATTTCATGGAAATTGAATGAAATAACTTAAATTTTATTTGTATGCATGACAGAATTAAGTTTTTACTACTTCCTTGCCCTATCTCTCTATATATACATATTATGAATTCATATATTATTTTCAATATTTGAACGCCATTTACAGAATCATGGGTTTAATAATGATGATTTTAGATATCCCAGGAACCCCAAGATGGGCTGCTAAGCATAGAATAATGATCAGAAAATATATCAAGTTTTTAACTAGGTTGACAGGAAAAGCAATATGGTTTTTCTTTTTAGGTATATAATCAATGAAATAATGCATAATTTAAGAAAATTTTTAATATTTTATATACGACAGATTATGTTAAATCTTCATTGGCATATGCATAAAAATTTACATATAAAGATTGAGATAATCATATGCATACTTGTTATTATTTTATTTCTTTAGGCGCTATGTCTTGCCTTAATTTATGGCCCCACTCAAAAAAAATATCATTTTTCCGATCTTTTTGGGTTATATTATCTTGCAGTTTCATATTAGCAGTAGCAGTAGTAGGATTTTTAATTGCTCTTAGAAAATCACTAAGATTAGAGAAACTTAAAAAAACAATCAAATTAGTTTCTAAAGGAGCATACATTGATTGTTATAGAAAATATAGTGTAGCTGATCCAGATCATGGTATGCAATTTGAAGAATTTAACAGAATGTGCTCAGATCATACGAATGGATATATATTTTTTGACTTTTTGGACTTATTTATTATATTTAATGCTTTAGATGAACATCAAAAATGTTCCATAAATGAAAGAGAATTTTTAGAATGGATCAACGGTCCAGTTACATACTTGTAAAATATATTTATGCAAGTATCATTATACATGCTTACATATATGCATAGAGATTTTTATAGTTATTTACTTTTACATCCCTTATTATATAGTTATTAAATAATAGGACGAGCAAGATTAATGTGCTTAATTATTTTGTTTCATTATTTATATTTTTTATTTATTTTTTTGTGGTCTATTAAGTTTTTGTTTATATTATGAAAATTTTTTTATTAGCTTAATTTTTTTCTTCATTTTTTTCATTATCTCCTTTTTAACACTAAAATTCATAAGTGAAAAGTTGTCACAAAAAAATATTTTTTTTCTTTTTAATTGTTTTATTTAATTTATTATGGTTATTATTATCTTAAGTTTGTGGCCATACACTGTTGTAAAAAGTTTCAAATATATTTTTAAAATCGAGGTACTGTCTTTTTGGAGAAATTAACATATCCTTAGAACAAGAAAATTCCTTCATATAGGTATATGCACTAATTTATGTATATATACGATCCTTATGTTCTAACATGAAATATATGTATTCATGCTATTATGATAAGGGAAAACACGGTATATGTACAATCCAATTTGAATGCTCTTATACGATTTTAAAATAATATAAAATTATAATCCAAATACTTTTATTTAGTATTATATTGATATATATGTCTATATAATAATTTATACTTATATTTTTTGTCAAAGAATATGGTATTTCCCCTTATACATAAAGAAAGAAGCTTTATGACAATATGGAATAATGATAATGATAAAAAAATAGACATGGTGAAATATCTGATTTTTTCTATGTTGGTTTATTTTAAAAAAAAATTTAATTGTGTTTTTATAAATATAAAAAGAAAAATTTATGTATTAAAACTTAAAAAAAAATCCGATAAAAAATGGTAAACTAAAAATGTGATAAAGCGTTAAAAAGGAATTAATAACTGCACATCTTCTTTAAAGGGATAAGCAGATGCGCTGCTTAGAAATATATTTAGAAGAGTGCCATATTATTGTAACGTCGTATACATGATACATATATATGAATTCATTATAAGTTTTTCTTTAGTGTAATGAGAATTCCTATAGTATTTTATAAAATATACATAAAGAAAAACTTTTAATATGAATAAATATTTATATTAGGAACATAAAATGTATATTGGATAGGTATTATGAAGCGGAGAATATATTTTTATGGACTCTATTGTGAGTCTAAATTTATGTTTTCAAATGATCGCTTGACTATATCTTTTTCAGCCAAAAATGGTATTTCATTATCTTCGATAACTAAAGCATTTTTCTTCAAATCAATTGAGCATTGATGTCTTTTTAATAAATCTAGACCAAATATAAAATCGATATCATAATCATCTATTATAGTTAATGCAACAGCATAGAAATAATTTCCAATTTTAATATCAATCATGTGTATTTTTCCTAATATAGATTTTGTTCCAACTCCTTTAGCTATACCTGTAAATCGTGTATCCATTAATCTTAGAATGTTACATTTTTCTGCACACCTTTTTGATATAATACTTGTTTGTGCCCCTGAATCAACAAATGCATGTATAACATTTTTATTTATTTCAACAGGTATATATAACATATATACTACACCAAATGCTTCAGGAAAATGTTCTTGTGCTAATGCAAGATTTGAATTTATTTGATTTTTATATATATGTTCATATATATATTTTTGTGATTCCTCGGATAATGGGTCTTTTAATGCTTTTTCGTACAATTCTTTTTCTCTTTGTTTTTCTTTTTTTTCCATTTCATATCTTTCTTTTACTATGTTTTTTACTTCTTCTAAATTTGCAGTATTTATAGCATCATATAATTTTTTATCTTGAATTTGTAATATGCTCATCTTTGTTTTATCTGTTTTTAATTGCAGTAATTTTTCAGCTTCTTTTTTTATGTATTCCATTTCTTGAAAAATGCGAAACTGCTCCAAGATCCCATTAAATGCAGCATTGTTTCCTTGCCCCGTATTATTCAAACTACTTGGTAGTATGCTCCCTGAATTGGGTGTACTACTATTAGTAGCTGATGTGTTAGCGACACCACTATTGTTCATAATATTTCCAAACCCATTTGCATTTAATTCTTCTTGTAACATATCGAGATTAATTTTTTTTCGAATAAATAAAAGATCACCTTCATGCATGTTCAATTTTTTTAAAGTATCAGATTTATCTACAACCTTTCCATTATACGTTAATTCATTTATATTCATATTAAGAGAAAAATCATTTTCAATTATGTTCATTATTATAGACATTTCAGTATCTTCATGCATATCTAGACTGGTTATTATATTATTATCATCAGATATCGTTATAAACACCATTTTGATCAAATTTTGTGAGATTCTTGAATGGGGAATATTTTTGTTTTATGGAAGTTTAGTCTATTTTAATGCTAAAGTAAAACTGTATGGCTATTTTTATGGAGGAAGTTATATGTATATTAGCACTAAGTTAACGTAAAAAATTATTACCAAATGATGTATATATAATATATTGATTGTTTGTGAGTACAGGTATTACAGCTTTAGAATGCAAAGCTAATCAAAAATGTTTTACCTCATGCAAAAAAGAAAAACACAAAAATACACAAATCACCATATATGAAATTGTATGAATTAAAAATTTTTAATACTTTGAATACATATGATATATTTCTTGGCCAAATATGTATGCGCATTTTTTAATGAAACTAAATCAACTTTATGATAAATGAATTTCAATGGAAAAGGAAAGCAAAAAAAAACGATAAAAAAGAAGAATGAAAAAAATAATAAACGAATAAATAAATAAAAATGAGTTTTTCCATACACTATCCTCAAGTCATTAATTATCCATGGTTATATATGTTTACTTAAAAGGTATGCATACTAGCATTTGATAAAAAGGAATAAAAATAATCAATAAAAAAACAAAAATATGTGCATACAAATATACAATAATTATTAAATAAAATTAAAAAAAAATGAAAAGAGAATGAATAAATATGAAGATATTATTTTGCATAAGCCTATTGTTTAAAACCTGTACAGTAAATTGGAATACAAACAAGGATACATTTTAGTAATAAAATATTTTTTGCATAAAATTGAAAAGATTTTATTTTAATAATTACACTATTTTAAATTATCATATACTCCCTTCAAAAACAATTAAATAATTTTAAAAGGTTATACCGGAAATTGTTACACAATAAATGAGCATATTCAGTTATATGCTATTATTTAAGGATGTTATTGTATATATAGTTTATGATTGAAACTTTTTAAATTGTGCTAATTTGTTTAAAAGACATAAATTGGAATTTATAATAATTATAATTATCCTTTGTATTATTATTCTTATATCATATACAAATTCGCATCCTAAATAAGGTTATCATGTTGTCTTTTCGTTTTTATTTTTAAAATGGCATGGGAAATACTAATAAATCTATGCTTATCGTGTTCCTTATTTACCTTTATCCCTATTAAATTTATTGGGCTTAATTTTTAAGTTTTTTTTTCGCTCTTAAAATATGATATATCCAGGATTATACCGAAAGTTCATGATTTTGTCCTTTGTAGGTTTTTTGTAAAAATATTTTTGTGTAATTTATTTTACACATTTTCCAAAGGATAATTCTTAAAGAAACTGTATTAAATTATGCAAGAATAGGAAAATTGTTAAAATTGTAACAAAAACATGATTTTTTTTTCCCATTTATTTAGTAAAATTTTATATAAACTACTTGATTGCAATTTTTAACGATATAGAAAAAATGGCACAAAGGCGTGTATTTTAATAAAAATATTTAATAAAGAACGGTACAAAATATGTAGAAGATATTAAAAATTAATTTACAATAATAGGAATTAACACGCTTTTAATATGTCATAAATTGTATTATATGCTTGTTTATTTTTATAACAAAATTAATAAATTTTACGTAATATTGGAATAAATATAAATTCGAACATGATATATGAATATATAAAATGGTGATAACTACATAATAAAATAATATTTAATAAATAAAATAATATAAAAATAAAGAGGAAAAAAGAGCATCCAATAAATAAATTATAATTTGTTTAGTATTGTTACACCTTGCCTTTTGTGTTGTAATATATGGCAATTGTCAATACAACTGTTGCTTACCTTCGTCAAGTTGTAATATCATGTAATCATTGAAAGGAATAAACATTAGTCTGCTTTTTTTTTATAATAATTTTAATTATTTTATCATTTTGAATGCGTAGGTAACAAGTCGAATGTTAAAAATGTGTTGAAGAAAGCGGATTCATTCACGCAATTTATAAGGAAGTACAATTCGATAAACAATCATTTTGTTAACTTTAAGAACAATAAACTAATAGTATTTGAAAGAAAAAAATTTTCAAACTATCAAAATAATCAAATTAATGAGAATAAACAAAATGAAAATAGCAGTGATGACGAGAATGACAAATTAATTTTGAACGATGACAGCGATAACGACGATGATGATGTAACAGAACAAAAAGATGAAAGCGCAAGTTATAATTCTGATAAACCTGACTATGAGCAAATAAATCCTCCTAAGCTGATGAGGATGAAAAAAAGTAAATACGATTCTGATGTTGTCATAATGTAATATCAAATAAAACAATAAAATAGTAAAATAAAAAACAAATTTGGCCTATTGCTGTACTTATGTGTGTCTTTATATAATTTTTTAATATGTATTTTTTTAGATGTGAAGAAGGGATGGAATTACCTGAAGAAATGAGACATCGAATGTTGAGCGAAGAAGAAATAGAACAAATAAATTTAGGCATACCGAATTTGGAATTATACCGGTATTCTAATAACATTGTTTATAGTACAAAGGAAAATAAATAACGTATGGATAGAAAAATGTTGATATTTTTTATACCTTCCTTTTTTAATGGGGTTTATTAATGAATTCCATTTGAAGTAGCTTGCTACCTTACATTGTGACTATAATGAAAAATTATTATATTCTTATTTTTAATTACCAAATAATTTAATGTGTATCTCCATTTTGTTATCATCATTAGTATGGTTTATTATTTAATTTTTTTATTTAATTTAAAAAAAACGTTAATCATAAAAAGTTTTCGATTGCATATACAAAAAAAATGATATACTCTACAAATTTGAGAAGTTTGCAATATTTTTATAATTTTTAAAACTTCCAAATTTTTGAGATGTTAAAAAAATATTTTGAAAAGATGAATAAAAAAATTATCATAGGTGATAAAATAGTAGGCAAATTTGCCATTTGTGAGCAAAATTGTAACCCAGATATAGGGTGGATAATAAACAATTTTTTGGATGTTCCCTACGATTTAATCTGTAGAGATATATAGAGAAAACAAATTCACATAGTATATTTTTATTACGGTTCACTTCCTGTTCTGAACCCAAAGGAATTGTCGAAAGGATTATACTGATATATGTACCAGAAATCCTCTGTTTTTTTTTCTTCTGGTGTAAGTTTGATATAGCTATAAATTTCTTCCAACTGTTTTTTATCTAGTGGGTTAATATTATGTCTATTTATTAACTGTTTATAGATTAAATCAATATCTAGATTGTTGAAAATATCTGGAAAATCTTTTCCTAATTGTTCTTGGTATTGATATAATTCTTGAGTATCATTTATTGTTTGAGTTAATATTTTTTTTAATTTATTTTTATTTTGATATAACTTTTCCATTTCTTCATCAGTAGGAACTATATATACAGTATTATTTTTATAATAAAAATGGAAATCATTAGTATCATAAATTAATTTTTCTTTTTCATTAAGTTTTGTTAATATACCTTTAAATATTTTTAATTTATTCCATTTAAATATATTACTTTCTTTTAGAGCAAAATATTCTCCTTTTTTTTCTTCTCTTTCTATCCATATACGAGAATTAATAAAATTAAAATCTCCAGGATCATCATTTAATCCAAATGTCGATTTTATTCTATCATGTTCTTCTTTTAAATCAGTATATTCATAACGCTTAGGTAAAAATGGCAAAGGGTAATTATCCCAGTGTGTACCACCACTTAAAATTGGGATATTTGCAGATTTATAAAAGATATTTTGGCTTGTTTTATTTGGATCTTCTAAACTATTTAATATGACATTACCGTCCATTGTGCATCCTCGATATCTTAAAAATATTTCATGCAAGTCATGCTGTGTATGTTGATATAATGGATAATTAAGTGATAAAATAGAATCTTTTAATTGTCCTATTGTTCTAGGGCCTATAATGGATGATGCAACAAATGGCCTACTATAAACAAAACTTAGACTTAATTGTGACAGCGTCATACCATGTGATCTAGCTATTTTCATGTATTCTGCTGTCGCATCTTGCGCCCATATACATCTATGTGATTTATATAAATCGGGATATTTATTACATGTACCATTTTTAGGTCCATATGATAAAAAACCATAATCTTCTGGTTGATTACCTCGTGTTTCATCTAAATCATGATCTAATTGATCATCACCTAATATTGTTTCAGGGCCTACTGTATGATATCTTTCGGGATCTAAATATTTACCAGTTAATATTCCCCCTGCTAATAAACCATATGGAACTAATGGGACGTTATAATTTTCTCTTAACATCATTTCAACTAATCCTGATGATTCTACTTCATTTCTATGTAGCAGATTATATAAATTTTGCACGCATACAATTTTCATATATTTTTTTTTTCTAGCTAAATTGCACCATTCATATATTCCCCACGGTGTTTCGTTTGATACTGCTATGTGCCGAACTTTCCCCTTAAGCACAAGTTTTTCAAGAATTTCAAATTGCTCCTCTATTGAAACAGTGGGAGCTTCGCTGTTCGGGTCATTACTCCTTTCACGGCCCCATATATATGTGTCTTCCCCAATGGTACTATTCGGAACATATCTCTCAGGAATATCAATAGTCAATATGTCAACATAACTTGTATTTAGATTTTTTAAAATTTTATCCAATCTTTCCTCAATATTATAAAATGTTGGTTTATCATCTTTTAGACCATCCATAATCCATGTTAAATAAAAATCTCCATGTGTATTTCTATCTACGTTTCTTGATGAACACATTCTTAAATTAATTATTATATTTTCTCTTTTTTTATCTTTTAAAAACAAATTCATATTTTTGTTTTTGCTTTTTCTATAACTATCAGGATCAAAAGGAAATGGATCATATTCACATATATCAAAAAAATTTATTCCATATTCATAAAAAGCCATATTTAATAAAACATTTACATCATCTTTACTTATAAAGTTATCATTTTCATACATGCTTGTCCCTATACATAATTCACTAACACATAAATTGCTATCTCCCAGTTTTCTATATTTCATTCCATATATTAAATCTTTATGTGTATATATTTTATGTGTTTTAAAACTATTTGAATTGCTTATTCTTAATAATTCATAAAATAAATGCTTCTTTTTAAAATCAGGAATAGGATTTGAATTTTTTTGCTTTTCTTCTTTATTATTGTGTATATTTTTTAATATAGTATGCATTAAATCTTCGCTTCCTACTGTTGGCTTTTCCGAAAATCGAAGCTTATCTATATCTGGTCTTTCTTCATACAAGTTTTGATTTTTTTCATTATCTTCTTTTAATAAGAATTCTACCCTTTTTATGAATTCAACCTTCTTATCTCTTTCTTCATTTTCTTTCATTTTTTCTTCGTATGCTTTTGCGTCTTTTTCTTGATCTAAATCATCTATTCCGGGCATTATTTCATCATCATCAAATTCTTCAAAATCTTCATCACTTATTTCTTCAATATCTCGCTTTTTCTTTGTTCCTTTTTTTTGTGATCTTTTTCCTTTTACAGACTCTAAATCTTCGTCTGTTGTTCCGAGGGTAATATCATCTTCGCTTTGTTTTGTTTTTATTAAGTCACTCGATTTCTTTCTTTTAGCTCCTTTCAATTTTTTTTTCTCCAACACTTCTTTTGCATTTTCCGTTTCTTCATCTTCATGAATTATTTCGTCCACCGTTGTATTTTTTTTTTTTTTTCCTTTAGTTTTTGGTTCATTAGTTTTGTTTTCACCCTCATCACTTTGGTCTTTTTTTTCATTTTTATTTGTTTTTGCAGTTTTGGTTTTATTTTTTGTTGTCGATTTAGTTTTTTTTACAGCTTTTGTTTTGGCATTTTTTGATGTTTTTGTTTTTTTTCGTTCTTTAGTGTCACTGGGTTCATCATCTTCATTTTTTTCACTTTCCGAATTTTTCCCCTTCGCATTATTTTTTTTGAGATATAATTTTACAGGTTTCCCATTAATTCGTTTAATATGATCAGAGGAAAAGCCTGATATGCTTTTTCTTTTCTTAACGGCAATAAATTTATCCGTTTGTGTTTTTTTAAAATATAATATAGTATTACGATTAAAGTAATAATTGGAATAATTTTTAGCAAGACATTGTTTGAAACTTTTTATAAAATTAACATAATTTAATTTATGATTTATTTTGGAATTTTTAAAATGATTTGTAGGATGCTTTCCTCTTGTGTATGCAGTATTATAATAATTTCTTTTCTTTATTAAACAAAATAAAACCTCAAAAAATACCAAAGAATGTAATAATATTAAGAGGATTTTCCGTTTGGTTTTCATTACTATTTATATCTTATAAAAGAGTTTTAGCATATTGTTTTTTTCTGTTTGATTTATTCTTTAGGTGTTCACTATTGTATGCATTTTTTTAATCCTATGGGTGTATGTGTGTTTGGTTTTCCCCAATTGCTACATAACGTGTATAACTTCATAGTACATATTTTCACCATACATTTATACTATCGAATTAGCTTATTTGCTATGCCAATTCTTATGTTGGTGACTTATGCTTCTTCTGTTTTTTTTTTCATAATTTCATTGTGTATAATTCAATTTATTAGATCAGATTATGAGATTAATGTTAACACCCATCTCCTTTTAAATATAATTTAATAAAGATACATAATGGAAATGAGAGAAAAAAAAATATAATATAAGCTTATCATTTAAACACATCGAAAATTATGTGTTAAAATTTTGCTGATTTTATAAAAATTTCCTTTTTCATTTTTTTTATTATAATTATTTTTTCCCAACTTTAATTAAAAATGTATGCGTTTAAATTTTAAGACCCAAAAAAGGTGTCGGAGTAAAAAAATGAATTGGAAGAATATAAATTCCGTTAATATATAGTTTTCATTTTCAAAAAAAAATAATAAATAAAATAAAACAACTAAAAAAAAATATAAAAGTAAAAAAATATAAAAAATAAACAATATATATCAACTTACAACAATAAATATAATGTGGCAGTATTCAAACGGAGGATAGTGAAATATAGTTGATCTATGTATATCTCCTCTAAATTACCATAAAACAAATTCCCTAAAAAAGGAACAACTAACATGATTGTAGTCATATTTATCAGTTTTTTTTAATATAATTTTTGAATAAATAATCAAATTTTGTTTATTTTAATATAAATTATAAAAAAATAGAGTATTATATAGCATTTCTTTTTTTTCGAAAGTGGAAAACATTTCGCATAAAATAAGAAATATACCAAAGAGATATATATATGCAACATGTTGAATAAAAGAAATACAAAGAAAAGACAAAGACCCAAAGATTTAAACTCTCAGGATTGTAGTAAAAAATTTGAAAATATAAGTGAAGAAGAAAAAAAATATATTTACCCAAGTATTCCAAATTCGCCTATAATTTTCCACAATGATAATATAATATATGGATTAGGAAAAAGTTTAATTATTTTTAACATAAAAGAAAATAAATATATCAAACAAATCGAAGAACATGAAAGTGTTATAAGATCTTTAGACGTAAACGAAAATAGTAAATATTTCTTAACAACAGGAGATGATAAAATAATCATAATTTATGATGGCGATTGGAATGTGCGTTATAAAATTGTGCACAAAAAGAAAATTGTTAAGGCGTATTTCTTGAAATGTGAGGACGGACAAAATGAAAAAAATGAAATATTATTCATTGACAAATATGGAGACGTATATTTGTGTAATACACAATTATTATTGAAAGATGGGGGTCTTAAAGATAATAATTTAAGCGAAAGCAATACAAATAATGACCAAACTTGTAAAAAGGAAAATAATGATACATCACCCGAAGCAAGTATAACAATAAAATTGAATTACTTAATTGATTCTTTGAATGATATTGAAATAAAGGATGAAGATTTATTTTTTATGAAAGATTTTGAACATATTTTGGAAAATAATTATGATAATTCGGATGAATCATATAATGTTGAAAATGAAATTGATATAAATAATGACGTTGATGTGAAAGAGAATAAAAATAGTGAAGAAAAACTCGGCGAATCAAATGATAATAATAAAATTAATATATTAAATAGCCATGAAAATAAAATAAATAAAATAAAAGAAAGGTTAGAAAAACATTATCAAGAATGTTTTAATAATCAACATCATTTACACCCAATCATAACTTGCAGTTCTGGAGTTGTATCTTTATATTATGATAATAATTTTTTAATAATAGGAGATAGAGATGAAAAAATAAGAATATTAAAAAATAAAGATTTGAATAAAATATATAATTTTTATTTAAATCATAAACTTTTTATTACTTCCCTTGCATTAATAAATGAAAAAATATTTTGTTCGTCAGGAGCAGATTCATATCTATATTTATGGAATATTAAAACAAAAGAAATAATAGACTCATTATATATTGATTATCCCTTTTTATCAAAATATATCGAACTAAAATCATTTTTTGATAACTCTAATAATATAGATAAATATAATTTTATAGTAGGTATGTTGATTTTTAATAAAAAAACATCATCCATATATATGTCTATAGAAAACATTAAAGGGATATTAGTTATACCAATAAATGTAAACGACACAAATAAAGAATGCGTCACAATTAATAAAGATAAAATCAAGTTTTACCTTTTAAAGGATTACCCTTTATCTTTTCTTTTTACAAATTATAATAATACAAATTCGTTATTTTACGTTGACCGAAATAATGGAAATTTAAATCAAATTATATTAAATGAAGAAAATGAACTTAATAGTGATCCTACGGTTTATACTCATTCTTTCATTACCAAAGGAGAACAAATTGGTGAGTTTTACACATATATGTTAATTCATAAAAATGCTTATATTTTTTGTGGATATTATTTTATTATCATTTTATATTTCTTTAATTTACAGACATTGGACTAATAAACCACTGGAAGCACACCGTAGAAGATAATTTCTAATTATAACACAGTTAAATATATCATAGCATTTTGTCAATTGCCTTTCCCTTATTTAAATTAATTCGTGCATCTTACTATTTTCAATTTGTTTCGCTTCATTTAATTCAACTCATTTCACTTTGTCAATTTTAATTTATTTATTTTCACATGATCAGTTAAATGTGATTATGTGCTATTTATTTTTGTTTTCATCAATATATTTTATTATTACCTCATTTGTGTTGGTAATTAAGTTTTTTGAAATACATTTTATACAAGGTATATACACAACATATATATATCCATGTATAAATTTTGTTTGAATATTTCAAAGTAACTTTTATATTTGTGCTCATAACTATTGTATAAATATTCTTATGCATCTCTGTTGAGCGAAATGTAATATATAAATAAACAATGAATGGATAAAATTATACGCACAAAATTGACGAATGACTTACAACATGCATTATATATCCATAAACCAACTATAAGGGGCATACTTTTCAAGTAACAAGTCTCGATGCTACCATTTGAACTAATTAAAAATGACCCATTTTGAATGTTACATTACCATTCTTCTAACTTTATTTTTTCTTAAATATATTTTTTTAATTTTTTATATTCTGAATATTTGTTATTATTTTATTATTTTTTATATCTGATTAAAAAAAATTTGAAATAGAATACATAAGTTTTACTGCTTTAAAAAATTAATTCGGAACTTGCCGGAAAAGTAATTTGAAATTTGTTCACCTTTAAATATAATAATATTGATATTTTTAGGCACATTAATAGTTTTACGACTGTAAAGAATAATATATATTTTTTGTTTTAAAATATAGATAGCGAGAGCAAGTGATACATGAATTTATAAATATCATAAATATTTAATAAAAGGTTAAACTAAATAAAAATTTAAAAGCAACATCAACCTATTTAATTACATTAAATAATAAATATATATACCCTTTTGTATCGCATAATCAACACCAGAATTTACAATAATAGCTGATTATTTAGTAGAAACAAAAATAGCATTCGTAATAAAATATAATACTGTGAAAATATTTGAGATAACGACATTAAATTGGTAAAACATCAAATAATTTGTTTTCAATCTTGATGGTATTAAAATATAATGGATAATGGATACAGAACAAAGTGAAAATGTAAAGAAAAAGGAATATGAAAAAACATATTGGGAAATATTGGGGAGCCCTAAGTATGTTTTAGCACCTATGGTTGATTTAAGTGAATTACCTTTTCGATTACTATGCCGAAATTATAATTGTGATCTTGCATTTACCCCTATGTTGCATTCCAAAAATTTTGTTGAACATAGTAAATATAGAATAGGGTATTTTAAAAAATGTGATCAAGATAAACCATTAATAGCTCAATTTTGTGGAAATGATCCATCAATAATTTTAAAAGCCATTGATTATGTTAAAGATGAAGTAAATGGTGTTGACATAAATTTAGGTTGCCCTCAGCAAATAGCAAAAAAAGGAAACTATGGAGCATTTTTATTACATAAACATGATGAAGTGGTTAGTTTAATATCTGATATTACAAATAATTGTAATGTTCCTATTAGTTGTAAAATACGAAAAATAGATAATGATTATCAAAAAACTTTAAATTTATGTTACGATTTACAAAGTCGGAATGTTAAAATGATTACTGTACATGGGAGAACAAAAGAAGAAAAAGGTGTAAATATTAAAGAGTGTGATTATGAAATTATAAAAATAATTAAAGAACGATTAAATATTCCTATAATAGCTAATGGTTCTATTGAAAATTTTGAAGACATAGAAAAATGTTTAAATTATACAAAAACAGATGCAGTAATGTGTGCAGAAATAATGCTAGAAAAGCCGAGTTTTTTTTCAAATAAAAATATTAATACTATAGATTTAGTTAATGAATATTATGATTTATTTTTAAAATATGAAACAAATACAAAATATTTGAAGAGTCATTTATTTAAAATGTTATATAAATATTTTACTGTACATACTGATTTACGAGATTTATTAAATAATTGTCATACAATAAATGATTATTTAAATTTTAGAGATTTGTTAAACCAAAAAAGAAACGAAAATTCTTTAGTTGAATCGGCTCATAGTTGGTATAGAAGATACAGAAAAAATTAATGATTAATATTGGATATATTTTGAATATTTGGTAATGTATATAAATTTACAATTCAGTTTGTAATATATATGGATCATTCTTATTATCCTAACAAATTTTTAATTAAAGAAAAACTTTTTATTTGCTTATCTTTTCTAAAAGATAAGACCCCCTTTTCACCTTTTATTAGGAATGGAGCATCTACTATATTAAGCACCCATTTAATAATTCGTTTATTAATTAATTTACAATTTTTTTAATATTGTCTTGCTCGCTTTAAAATTTTTTAAGTTAAAAAAAAATAATAAATAAAAATTCGAAAACAAATAGTGCATTGCTCATTTTTTGTAACTTATTTTTTTGTAGTATTTCAAAACAAATTAATTGTCGGGCTATGCATAATTAAAAAAAATCTTAATAAAAACTTTTGTCAAATATAAAACGATTTTTAGTAAATCATTCAAACACATATATTTATATGATTATATATGTGTGTGTATATATTATTTTCGCCTTGCATTATTGGCTATCTTAATCCTTACAACATGGTCTCATAATTTATTCGAAAATTGTGAAAATGTTTTTTTTGTAAAAGTTATTTTTCCTTTTTCTGTCGTCTCAGTTTTTTTATGTCTGAATGTATGCTATCAATGTTCTGCATAAAAAAAAGTAGAAATGAAACACATAATATATTAATAAAGAATTGATAAAGTAATGGATGTATAATTATGCATTGATCCTGTGATATATTCGTAACTATGTAGACAAAAACGTTACTTTTTTATGAATTTATTTATGCTTAACACATTTATATACATTTAATTTTATAGGGTATATACATGTACATTTTTTCTATTCATACCTTCTTTATTTCTTCAATTTGTGAGTTTAAAAATTCGATGTCATTTTCCGAAGATTTTATACTCTTTTCGAGGTTTTGAATTTTCTGATCATACATTTGGGTATCATTATTTATATTTTCATTTATCATATCAATTTGTGCTTTGAGTGTTTGAACTTGTATACTTGACATCATTTTGTTAGCGCTACTATTGTTACTATTATTTGTATTATTAATGTTATTATTATTGTTTGAGTTTTTTGTATTTTTAATATAAATAATTTTTTTTTTTAATTGGCTATCAATATTAATTAATTGTTCCTGTTTTTTTTTTATAATATGTTCATTTTCCATATATACATTTTTTACTTTAATTAGATCTTCTTTTAGCTGTCTAATTTCATCATACTTTGTTTGTATTGATAATTGAATTTCATTTAGACATATTTCATCAATAGCTTTTAATTGTTGTTTGGATACATTATCTAAAGCTTCTTTATCATTATTTAATTTTTGTAAAATTTCTTCTTTTTCTTTTAACTTATTTTCTAATTTGACTATTTTGTTTGTATTATCTTCTATACCTACTTTGCTTTTTAAAAGTTCTATATTTTTTTTATATTTATTTAATTCATTTATTGCTGATTTTTCAATAGAGTTTTTTGCTCCTGGAATATTTTTCCGTTTAACTTGTAAAAGGACATTATCCAGGAATGATGTTTCCAATTTTAATAGATTCGTTTTTATTTGATTAAATATTTCATCATTTGGGTTTTTGCTTTCTTCTATATCATTATTTTTTTCGGTTGTTATATCTTTTTTTATTTCATATTTAACATTTCTTTTGGCATTTAAAATTGTGCTACTTGAGCTCATATACTTGTTCATTTTGAGTTTGTATTCATGAAAAAAAGAAAAAAAAAATATATATACTTATATGCATATATTATTATTGCGTATGAGCCGATATTTATTGTGACATAATGTTGCACATTAAGCAGCTAGCTACGTGGTGGTTAATTTAAAGAAAGAATAATGATGCAAGGGGTTGTATGCTATTAGCTAGAAAATTATATCAATTTTGTTTTATTTGATATATTTCTCCTATTTTAATATAGAAATATTAGTACATTTTCCAGGGGAATTTTAATATCCAGAAAAATGTGCAACAATAATTACCATTAATATATAAAAGTTGAGATGTATTATTTCAAATATTTTATACAAAAAAAAATTAATAAGCATAAAATAATTATTAAATGTATACTTATAGCGAAAAATTCAAAATGCGTTTTAATTTTAGACAGATAATAATTGTCATAACTTAGAAAGGAAAGAACATTAATTATGCGAATATGCGTTATACCATTTAATGATAAAAAAATAAATATTTTTTATATCTGAAAAAGTTAACTAATTTTATTATTAAAAAATAAATATAGAATTTTCAATGAATTTAAAATAATTTATTTAAAAACGATAAGCTTGTATTTATCGGTATATAATGTTTTAAGGAGAGTATCTGCAAATAAGACAGTTTAATAAAATAAATAATCGATATGCATATAGACATTTCGGTCATTTCTTTTAATCTTTCACAATAAAAATAGAAGAATAAATGCGATTTAGAATGATATATTAATCCTTTTCTTTTATTTAGAAGGCTAAAGTCAATTTTTTTAATCTTTAAATTTCGAGGTTTGTACTGCTTGTGCGTTTTTTAAAGCTTTTTTATTGTTTTATGATACAGTGAAAGTTTAGCAATTTTTCTTAAATTCGTTTATAAAGTATTTTACATGATAAAATGAACAAATTATAAATGATGGGATTATGCAAAGGAAATTATAAACTTGGTGGAGAATATGTATATATATATTTGTGCTATAGTTACGATAATAATTGTAGTATTCCTTCAATAATTTAACCCTAGGAAAAGGGGAAATTTCATTCCATAAAACATTACCATATGAAAAATATAGAATTAAAAAAAATTGAAACACTTAACAGGGTAATACAACAACAAGCTTGTAATATATTTGCGTGTTCAATAAACGTTTTTTCAAAAGTATGAGAAAAAAAAATCAAACAAATAAAAAGAAATACCTCATTCTGTTTATTTTCCTTTGAGGCATATATATAAATTCATTCTATCAGAAAAAGAATGAATTAATCATTAAAATAGTATTTAAAAAAAGAATATCAATAAATTTAAATGAAAAAGTGAATGAAAAGGACTAAAATTAAGTATACCATCTTTTATACATTATGTAATAATCAATTTTTATTAATAGTATTGTTTCCTATGATATTTTATTTATTTCTTTTATTTTTATTAAAATTAATTTTATCTTTTTTTTTGAATTTATAGCATTTTCCAGTATATGGAATAATTGATAAATTTATTCATACTATTTTGTACAATTCTTTATGAGCATACAGTTATATTTATGAATGTACAAAAGTGTAACGTCGCACATAATTGGAGGGTAAATAGGCGATTGTATTATATTAATATTATAATAATATATATAAATAAATATAGTATATATTAAAGGTATGTTTATTTATTATTTACAATAATTTTCATAAATTTATCTTATATTTTTTTACATATTTTACGATTATAATTTTATATTTCGTTTTTTTTGTGCATTTGTATACTCTGATTTTCATGATGATAATGCATGTATGAGATTATGAAATATAGTTTTTATTCATTTATATATTATCATTAATTTTATATATATATTAAAATTGTTTATTTCAAAGCATGTGCTTGATAAAACGCATATGCATCATCTCGCATAAATATCTATTTACCAACAGTTGCTTCATCATATCACATTATGCATGAATTTGTTAAAATACGATAGTATGCGAATATATATATATCTTATATTTGGTGTTTGCATTAAATCCTTTTTTTCTTTTTTTTAAAGGGGAAATTTACAAGGCTTACCGAATATATGTATATGTATTATATCTACATACCGATTGTTATGTAAAAATGACTTAAACTTATATTTTTATTTCACTTTTTTTTTGCTTTTTTTTCTTTTCTTGTTTTGGATTAGAATACTTGCCATTTATAAAAATTTACATGAGTTGTTCATGTTTTTTATCACTATTTTTCCATCGATTTTAATAGCATATTTGTAAATTGAAATTCCTTTATGCATTAAAACCGTTTATGGGCTTGGGGGCGATCATTACAACGATTGTTTACAATTCAAATGATATTCCATTTCGTCTAGTCATATGGGTATTCAGGATTTTCCCAGCACCCTCATATTATCCCATTTCTATATTGCTTTTATATATTTAATTTTTTTTTAAGCCTGCGAAAAAATGAGTAACTATATCTGGAATAACACTTATTCCATCGAGTTTTTATCTGAAGATTTTTACGATTTAAATATAAGCACAAAAGACAATGTATATGAAATAATAAGAAAAAAAAAAGATGGAAATGAAGTAGCGAGTCTAAGTATAAATATTAGTAACCATATATGCATGTTTGTTCAGTTGTTAGATAATATAATAGGAAGATTAAGTTATAATAATAATGCAATAAATGATAAGTTAAACTATAAGAAGTTATGTAATGTATTTAGTTATATCAAAACACAGTTATATAACTGTGACTATAGTTTATTTTTGAGGATATATTCAATTTATCATAATTATAATCATAGAAAAAATGGATACTTAGACGTAAATAATTTATATTCATTTATATTAGATATTATAAATAAAATCGAAAATCTTAATGAAAATAATTTTTTAATATTACCAGGAGGGTTTTATTTACAAAAAGAAAAAATGTTAATAAAAATTTTATACATAATACACAGAGAAAATAATCTTTACAGTTTTTCAGTTTTAAACAATTCTATATATGGTATACAATATCATCCATTTAAAATTGACGAAGTTGATAATTTAGGAATATTATTAAGAGATGTAGTAGTGTGTATAAAAAATATAAGTAAGAATTATTTAACGAATTCCTTATTTTGGTTATGTTTATATCGATTATATATATTTCCAAATCCTGACAATGTTGATATATTATATCAAATATTATTACCATATTTAAATAATTCTTTTTTAATGAATAATTGGAATATTTCTAATAATAAAACTATAAAAATCACCGATGAAAAAAATGATATGGTTAAAAAAAGTAGTAGTTTATATCGTAACGATAGTAATAATTCTTTTTTTAATATGTACAATGACCTTTCTAATTTGAATGATGGAATTGGAAGTTTTGAGAAAATAAACACAGAAAGAAAATTAGCTAGTTCTAATTATAACGGATTTTTTGAAAATATAAACTCATTTGAAAATACAACAAATGTGGGTGCCTCTAAAGGCTTTAATGATCCTTTTAATTTGGGTCTATCTGGAAGTTATGATAATAATAATATAAATTCAAACAACAACAATTTGTTTTTTATGAATAACAATATGAATGAAAGTAGAGACAATTTTTGGACGAATATCGAAATGAATGATAACAAATACATAAAGAATAATATTAATAATGACATTAAAAATTCGAATCGAACTGATAATGATAAATATGGTGGTATTTATGTAAATATTCATAAAAACAAGTTTACCTCGTTTTCAATGAGTTTATATTATTGCATAATATATATGCTTAAAATACTTAATATTCAAAATGAAGATATTGAGATATTTAAAATATTTATTTATTATAGTATTGTTCTGAAGTTATGCGATGATTTATATAAATATGAAAAAATTGAGAAAAATAAAGAGGAAATGCCCAATTTTAAGGAAGGGAAAAATGAAGGAAGTTCCATTTTGAGTGACACCAATATAGGTACAAATAATAATGGATATAATTATGGCTATGAAAATAATAATTTCGATAATAGTAATTTTGGACAAAATCAGAATATATTACAGAATCAATATAACACCCGAAATAGTTATGATTATGAAATGGGTGATAACATGTTTAATAAAAAAAATGAAACAAAACAAGATTCAAATAGAATCGATAAGACATTTTTTGTTTTCCTAGATATGAGTGTAAGAAAAATGTGTGTATTATTACACCTTTATTTTAGCAAAATGAGAATAGGTATGTATAATATAAATAAAATGATAAAACAAGATATATTAAATGAAATGGTGAAAAAAATATTATATATAAAATATATGTATAATAAAATGGAAGGAAAATTTTACTTAGATTTAACATTAAATATAGATGTAATACAAAAAAGAATTTATAGAAATACAATTAAATTTCCAATGTATATAAAATTCGAAGACGATTTATATAAACGTTATAGAAAACGTGAAATAAAAAAAGACATAAATATACCTATATCCTTTTATATATCTAAGAAGCATATAAATTCCTTTAACGATTTATATGTTATATTATATCAAACAAATTTAATTACAAATATATTAATAAATCAAAAAAGTTACATTAAACATTGTTATTTGTTAGCATTTTCATTTATTAGTCACATATTAATAAATATTTTGCCCCCTCCAAAACAATTTATATTTTTATCAAAATGGGAAAATTTAAAGAGATCATTACAAATCAGTTTATTCAATGAGTTATATCATATGTATAATAATATATATTTTATATCTTGCTCGATTTATCAAAATAAACAAATAGTTATGTATAAAATAATAAACTGTTCAATTCTTTTGTTTCTATATGACTTTTTTCTAAGAATACCATGTTGTGATGTGTGCTCGATATTCTCTGTTCATTATAATGGATTTTCTTCTAAAACTGTTACTAATAATGAAATAAATGACGGAGAGGAGAAAATAAAATCAATATATTATAATAGTAACAAACTCAATAGGACAACGAAGAATATATACGATGATATAGATAGTGATAATAGTAAAAATAGAAATAAAAACAAATCAAAAAATAATATTAACATGGGAGTTAGATTCCTTGGATGTGATGAAGAAGACAGTTACTCATCCTTAAATGAATATATGCATGAAGATAGGGATGGGATAAAATTATCAGGTTATTGTATTGATATATCAGTTTTAGAATGCTTTAGTAATTATTTTTTAATTATAAATCCCAAATTGAATATTATGAGGTCCGACATTATTGAATATTTTTATAAAATTAATGAAAAGAAAATAAATAAAAATAGTCAATTATTCTCATTTGAAAAAAATGATGATATAAGTACCAGTGAAATCGAAATATTAGAAAATATAAGTTTAGATCTTGGATTAGATAGAAAGAAAAATCATATAATAGAATATTATTGTGGGGAGAATAAATTATTTAAACAATTAGTACCTGAGTTTTATCATTTACGAGACATGCTATTTATATTCAAATCATATATGTGTCCATATGTTGACAAGCTACCTCCTGTACGATTATACAAATATGATGATATCAATTTAAGTTTTTCATATAAAAATAAATTAAATGTTACTGTTTTTAATAAAAAATGCGATATTTGTGGATACATGTGCCCTCCTAAAAATGTGAAAGGAAATTTTTTTTCCTTTATATACCAATTTATGCAATCAAATGAAGATATGAAAAAAAAAAATACAATCTTGACTTATTCCAATCCGAATATATATACAAATACATATATCGAAAATGAACTAGATGTATTATATGTTTCAGAGTTACCATTCTTTCACGAATCTTTAGATTTACGAGATGTAGAAATATTACTTCAATATTTAACAGTTCCATATATTAGGATTCCATTAATTTTAGAGTTTTTTTGTGATAAAAATAGGATAAAAAGTTTTCAATCTTTTGATATACAACAGTTATTATTATGTATATTATTTGAACCTTACATTTTTAAAAATAAATATAAAAATATAGAAGAAGACAATTATATTCCTTCAAAGGATAGAAATATATTTGCCACAAAATATGGTCTACTTATTAACGAATTAATACTTAGTCCGAAAAATGTTTTATGCAGTATTTATTCTTATTTGGAAATTGTTTTTAGTTTTGACAATGAATCGAATAATAATTCAAAGGTTATTATGATATTTATCATAATCTTATGTACATATATAAATTTATATTTAAAAACTATTATAGAAATAAATAATGAAATACGGTATAATTTGCAAAACATTAAAAATATTCTTGTTAAGGAGGGTTTATCATATCGAGGTGGAAAACGTGATAAAGGTAATGGTAAAATATTAGATGAGACTGAAAAAAATGGAAATAAAAATATAGATGAAAATGATAAAATTAAGAAAAGAGAAGAAAGAAGAATGAAGACGAAGAGAAGACGTAGCAAACGACTTGTACAATTTTTGAAAAAAATCCGAAAAAAACTAATAAAGAATGAATTATATTGTTCAGATGAAGTTTTGTATAATTTGAATAAATATTATAAAAATATAAAGAATAAGTTAGAAAATGATATAATAAAAATTTTATTAAAATATATTAAATTGGCAATCCAAAAAAATGATATAACTACTTCATGCATATACCATGGTTGTATATTACTCATATATAAAGACATAAAATATAGCGAATTAAATAAAGATATAGTTCAAAATATATTATCTTCGACCTTTTTTATATTAACCTATTATAATTTTAGTGCTGAAACAAATTATTCAAATCTTAAAAATATATATGGATTAGGTTCTTTATTTGTAAATACTAATGATAATATGGGTAGCACAATGGGGAATGAAAATAAATATGAAACCATAGGAAAAGAAGTTGGAAATAATATTTGTGATGATGATAAAAGTAATCCGTTCAGTCTTATGATAAAAACATTTTCTTTATGTGAATGTGACATTTTTATTTCGGTTCATAAGCAAAGAAATATGCTATTAAAATATCTAGAAAAAAATGAAATGGAGAGAAATATAATTTTTGAGCATACCATACATATTTGTGCATGTGTGCATGAAAATAATAAAAATGTGTATAATAATAGAAGTTTAAATAGATATAATTCAAATATATTTCTTAATTTTAGTTCTAATGCTAATATTATAAGGAAATGGTTGCCTGTTCATAAATTTAAGCATGTAGGAATTTATACAATAGAAAATGTTGTAAATGATAATAGAAGTATTGACGAAGACTTTGATAATCGTATAGCAAAATCTAAATCGAAAAGAAATAACAATGAAAATTTCATAACTAAATCAAACTATTATTTTACCTCATCGACATCTAATGCTTCAGAAGCTGAATTAAGTTCGTCTGAAACATCATCATGCACTTCTGAAGCATCTGATTATTCTTCTTTGTCTAATTGCCATAGCTCTTTATGCAATAATGATGAGGGGAATAATGATATAATAAATACCAATAATAAAAAGGATTTCTCAATTGATAGTGATGCTAAAAATGGATTAGGCAATGATGATGTATCAAACATAAATACCCAAACAAACAAACAAGAAGATTTGAAAAATAAGGACGCTATTTCATCTCATGACGCGATGAAAAATCAAAAGGGTGATGAAAAAGTTCATTACAAAAATGACATGGTTGTTAAAATAAAAAGAAAACGAAAAAAACAAAGCGAAAATAAAAAAAAAATACAACACACATTAAAGAATGGTAGCAGTAATAATAACACTATGAATGGAAACACATCTAATAGAAAAAATCCGTTGCATGATACAGAATCTATACCATCTACTTCTGTTAATAATCTATTAAATTTCCCAATATTTTTTAAAAGCACCACAAAAAGCTATACCAACATAGAAAGAAAGAAAAGAGAAAAAGAGAAACTAAAAAAGGATAGCATATTGAGTAATAATAAATATATATCATATATTAAAAAAATTATGAAGGAAAAAAACATATTAATAAATTTGCAATTATTCACATTTTCCTATAAAGATAATAATATTATAACATTAAATGAGAATATTAAAAAATTTAAAAGTTATAGAGATGTATTTTTATATAATAAAAATTATATGAATTCAAATAAAAGAAAAAAAATTCAAAAGATCAAAAAAAATATTAAAGTATTAATTACCCAGTCCTATCAAAATTTTTGTGCCTTTAATATCATTGGAAAAAAACACACCCTCAACATTTGGAGAAACTCAAGAAAAATTACCCTAAAGAATTTAATGTGTTACAAATATGATAAATCAAAAGTTTTTTATATAAAAAGTAATAACATGTTAACAAATATGCCGAATATGGTATTATTTCACAATTTTCTGAGCAGTGAAGTAAAATGTGGAACTTTATATGAACAGGAAGATAACGATATATATATAAGGTTAATTTGGGAATACAACATTAAAGATATGAACAAATTTAATAATAATGGTGGTAATAAAAATGAAGGGGATGAAAGTAGAGGCAAAGATGATAATAAAGATGAACATAATGGAATGGGTAATTATTATGAATTAAAATCGTTTAATATTAATTATGAAACTCAAAACATTGAAGGTCTTTTCAATTTTAAATATGAACAAAATCAATATGATAGTAGCTTAATGTGTATAACAGATGGATCGTCATTTAGTGAAGATGGTAACATTGTCATCAAAAAAAATGAAGATCATTCAGTAAAAAAGGACAAAGATTCTTTAAAAGATACAAACAATACTAGTTCATCTCCATCTTATGATTCAGTAGTGGAAAATGATGACTCTCCCTTTTATAATTCGGAATATGAACATAAAGATAAAAACAGTAAATATACTTCTTATAATTACAAAGAAAAAACAAGAAAAGGTGACAAAAATACTAATATGGAAGCATTAATAAATAATGATGGTTTTGAAAATAAACAGGCGACAAATAATATAGGAAGCAAAATGAATATTTTGGATGGAGGTATTATAAAAAGTAGCAACAATACAAATAATAATAATGTCGATAGCAGTAAGATATTAGATCCAAAGGTCGAAGGACTCGGACTTAGAGAAATATTATATCGTAAAGACATTGATTGTATATTTATATATAACATCTATTATAATGTTAATAGATTTGTTAAAAAATTATATTATTGTAGTGATGTAAAAAAAATATTTTTTTCCACTGATATTAATAGATGCAAAAATTTATATTACCATTTTGAAAATAATAATGTTCGTTTATGTTATTATAATAATAAAGGGGTGTATGAAAAATATAATGTAAGTATATCGAGAAATATATATAATAATATGCAAGTTCAAACATATTTAAATCCTAATTATTTGTCTACATTTATTCCAAACATATTGCTCCAAAATTATAGCTTCTGGTATAACAGTGATAACAGTTTGATTGGTGAAGTTAAAAGTATGAAAAAAAGTAAAAAAAATAAAAATAATATCATATATATAAAATTATTTAACGATGAAGAATATGGCAATAATAATCTTGTAAATTCACAAAAACCGATAAACAATAAGATATTAATTAATAAAAATAATAAAGGTATATGCGATAATATTCCATATGGTATTATACAAAAATTGAGAATATTTAATCCTCCAAATAATTCTAAAAAAGTCGCTTCTTTAAAAGTAAACAATGATTATAAACCTATGACTCTTATAAATATTTTAAGCTATGAAAATAATGATGTGTATAAAGATTTTTACAATATTTTAATGAAATTTGATCATATTACATACATACTAATTTATACTCTTAATATTAAATCATTATTTAAAAAAGGGAATTGTATTAAGAATGATAATTATTATATAAATAATGAAGATGATGAAGAAGATACTTATAAAAATATATTAGATAGTAATGTAACTGTTGATGTCGTTGAAATTCCTCGTTTAAAATTAACTTTAAGAAGAAATAATGTTGATTTAAAAGTTGCAAATGATAAAGATGTGGGAGCTAATGTTTCTAGTAGCGGTGCTAACAACACATCTAGCTATGCTGATAAAAGTGGTAATACAAAAGACGGGTGCAAATACTATTTTGATGAATTGAATATGTTTCTTTATAATGGAAGTATGCAAAAATATAGCTTTATTTATAATGTGATTAAAAAGATGAATAATACAGTTTTATTGCAAAATAATAAAAATGATTTTTTTTTCTTAGTATCTTTACTAAATAAACCATTTTTTTTAAACATTTCTAATTTATACAAAGAGTTTAATAATAAGAATATTCATTTGTGCACTCTTTTAGAGAAGCATATAAATATTTTGTTAAAAAATTATATGTATGTAAGTATATACTATCACAATTTTAATATCAATACAGACGTTAATAAAAATGTGGATATATTTAATGAAGAACCCGGAAATGATTCATGTTCTATGCAATATATTGTTTTATCTATACACAGTTCAAAATTATTTTTAAATTTCCGTAATTTATATAGCTGCTTTTTTTTCATTGTATATAAATATATGAATAAAGACCACGAAGAAGTTATAGAATATTGCAACAATTTAAGTATATGTAAAGAAGATGTTAAAGAAATAAAATACTTATTAAATATATTAAATTATTGTGATCATAGTATATACTCAGATGTGGATTCATGTGCATGCAGATTAAAAATATTTGTGACATTGTCTAAACAAATTAAAATTATTATACAAAAAAAAAAACATAGATATCAAGGAAAAGGGTATTCATGGGAAATGGACGACTATTATAATATATTTAATTATGTTAAATCATTGTGGAATTTTGATAAAACTGATAAAAATAATGATGAAGATTCAAGTAGAAACGAATTTAGAAATAGTGATTATGAAAGAAGAGCCCAAAATAATAAGAGAGGAAGAAGGAAACACAAAAATATGAATGATCGAAATCGAGATGAAAATAATAATGATGATACTAGTAATAGTAGTGATATAGACTCAGATATGGGATATTCTGCATCTAATGCTTCTTCTTATGATAGCAATTATATATCATCGGAAGCCGAAAATAAAAAAAAAGAATTAAATGCTCAGGAAAAAATTAACAATGATGATGATAATAATGGAGGGGGAATAAAAGGTAGCAAAAACGTATCCGATAATAATGCAAGTGCTGGTATTAATAAAAAGGAAAAAACACCAACGAGTAAGAAGAAAGGAAAAGGCACAAAAAGTAGCAATGTACATAAAAGTAAAAAAATAGAAAATAGCAAAGATCAAAGAAATGTTCGTAAAAAAGAAAATATGAATTTAAATAATACTTATCAAGGAGAAGACAATGATATGAATATATGTGTTTATTGGGATGTAGTAAAAGATATTTTATTTTATATAAATAACTTAATTTATATTAAATCCAAATGCAAACTAACGATAGATGAAGAAATATTTTTATATCAAAATTGTAATATTAATATACATAAGCATAAATTAATTTATAATAGATATATAATATTAAATAGTATTGTAGAGAGTAAAATGAAATCAGATAAGTGTAACCTTCTCTTTTTTTACAATATATTAAAATCAAAAGAAATAGAAAATCAGAAAAAGATGAAAAACTATCAAATACAGTATGAGAAAAAAAGTAAAATACCCAAAGCATATGTTGCCAATGAGCTTGAAAAAAATAATGAAAGTGAAAGTAGTGAAAGCGATTATAATAAGGTTAATAAAAATAAAGGAACTGAAAATAAAATTGAGTATAATTATAATTTTGGACAAATGAAAGATAACATTATTGGAAATGTAAAGGATTGCTGGGATAGGGTAAACCAAACAGAACGAAGTGGATATGATAAAAAACCTTGTACTCAATTAGATGTGCAAATAAATATTCCAAAAATAGAAACTATAAAATATATAAATAATATTGATGAAAATATTTTTATGAATGTAAATTTATATGACAATATTGGTAATATAATAAATAATATAAGTTACAAAAAAATGGAAGATAAAAATAATATAGAAGCATTGTCATATTTAAATACTTTAATAGATTCGCTAGGTATACACAACTTTTTTATTATTTATAATTTCTTTATCAATAATTTAAATATAAAAATTGTGAAAGGAGAAAATACTTATTTATATGCTAATCTTTTGTCTAGATTTTTATATTTTTACAATTATAATATAAGCCAATATAGTAAAATTATATATATATTTATTTTCATAATAAATCATGAAGAGATAATAAATTTACTACCAAAGATTGATGATCAAAAAATGAAGAAAAACTATTTAAATTTTTTTAAAGCAAATGATTCTATATTTAACTTTTTTAATGATATATTTAAATTTGTCCATAATTTCCAAAAAGAAAAGAATAAAAAAATTAATAAACATATTATCCCTCTTTCTCTAAATAATAATCTCGCCATTTCTAGTACAGATATGAACATATACCGTTTGATAATAAATATTAATGTAGACGATTATTTATGTGAACGTAGAGCTATATACCCATTTACAATCAAAAACAACTTATTAATAGACCATAACTTGTTAGAGGAATTATGTTTTAGCCCGTTTAAGAAGTTGTATAAATATTTGAGAAAAATAAGACATGGCAACACTTTTAATGCTAATAAAAAATATACAAATACAGGTGAAGATGCTAATAATTTCGAAAATTATAGAAATAATCTTGAACCAGATCAAAGAAACAATATTATTAATCAAGAAAATACAAATTCTTTACATTTGGGAGAAAAAATAATGAATAATAATGTGGGTGTATCTGGAAATGTATCAAGCTTGGAAAATGATATTAACAAAATAAATAAGAAAAATTTTTTAACCTTTGATTTTGAAGACAATAATATATTGTGCCAAAATACGTATTCTAAATATTTTATAAAAAATATGAAAAAAGATTATAAAAACTTTTTGGATTATGAAAGAAAAAAAATCGAATATGAATTTACAGGCTTTAGTGCTGATGAAATTAAAATGGCATTTGGAAATATAAAAAAATTAAAGGAATATGTAAATATATTTGTAAGTATAAAGGATATATTGCTAGAAATATTTGTTCAGGATAATAAACTTTTAGATCACATTAATGAATATATTGAGGAAATAGAAACAGGAGGATTAGGTGATAGTGATAAAATTTCAAAATCAGAAAATAATGAAGAAAAGAAAATTGAAAACAAAGCCGATTTATTTGCAATGAATAATTCTAATTTAAGGGGGAATCGAGATGATATAAATTTGCCACAAATAAATGATCCATGGAATTCTGAAATTGATTTTTTTAATCATGGAGGTGTAGGAAATAGTGGCGATGCACAAAACACATTAGCTTATGGAGATAATGTTATGAAAGAAAAGGACAATCAAAATGATTTACAAAAATATGCAAATTACTTTTTATATAAATTTGGGGTACTAGGAAATGCAGAAAAAGAGATAAGTTTGAAATTATTAATTAGTTGCTTTATGTCAAAATATGCATATGAATATTTAAGTATGATAAATCCCAATTTAAAAAAAGAAAATTCCGAAAAACTTATTAATATAGTTCTTTTGTATATGCTTATTATGAATAGGAAAATGTTTTTACACGAGTGCATAAGTTGTGTTATAAATATTTTAAACATATTTAAAAAGTATAATTTAAAATTAAAATTATTAAAACAGAAGGAAAAGGAAATTAGTAGTAAAACAGAAGATGGAGATAATAAAAATATTATGCTAAATAAAATTTTGAATAAACAACAAAAAATAATTAATGAAGCAATAAATTCTATACAAATAGGAATTAAAAATTTGACACAATTAACCTTAACAGAAAGACATTATTTTACTATTCGAAATAAGAATACTAAGAAAAAGGTTCTATATAAAGATATGCTATATAATGAAGATTCAACGGATGTAAGCTCTTGTTATTTTTCTAGTGGTGATGATGACATTAGCGGTATAAATAATAATTCAGAAATAAAAAATCAATTAAATTTTTTGAGCAACAATGACAATAAAAAAAATGAAGAAATCGGAAATAATTTTAGAAAGGATGAAATGCAGCTAAAAGATTATTATTATTACACATATGACCCAAGGCTATTAGTATTTGAATATACAAATAATTTAGTTATAAGAAAAAAACAAGTAAAAATGATAAAAAAATTAAAACGCGATTTTTTAAAAAATAGAAAACAGTTTTGTTATCAAATGATTATGGGAGGTGGAAAAACAACAGTATTATCGCCTTTATACTTTTTAATATTTTCAAATTATTTCTTAGTATTTAATATGTGTCCTCAATCATTAATACACTTTACTATCAGTACCTTTAGATCGAGATTTTCTTCAATTATAAAAAAAAATATTTTTTATTTTAATTTTAGTAGATATAACAATATTACTACAGATTTATATGTAAATTTATGCAGTGCATTAGAAAATAAATATATTTTAGTAACAACCCCGACATGTATAAAATCATTATTTTTAAAGCTTATTTCAACAATACAAGATTTGAATAATATTAAAACATTTGACATGATTAAGCAAAAGGCAAAAGCACACATTACAGACGTATTAACCAAATTTTTAGGTCTTCAAAATGAAGAAAATAGTACTAATGCTGTATCAAATAGTAACAGTTACGTTTTAGGCGCAGCTAATTCTACGATGGCAAAAAGAGCAAATACAATTAATAATACTCAAGTGTCGAAAATTAGTGAAAATATTTCAACAGCTGCTGATTATAATATGTTAAAAAAACAACTTGATTTATGCATAAGAATTATAGATATATTAAATAAAAGTATTTTATTAATTGATGAAATAGACAACGTTTTACATCCATTAAAAAGTGAATTACATTGGCCATATGGAGCCAATAGAGATATTGATTTAGTTAATGTTGTAAGGAATTTTACGGATGTATTTATGAATAACCCTTATTTAAAATTTTTATATGATAAAAAAAATGATAATGTTGATATTAGAAATGTAAAAATAGCTATTAGTAATTCAGGAAAGGCAGTCAGCAATTTAGTTAATAATATTAGACATTTAAAAAGAGAAGAAGAAATAAAAGAAAGAGGATGGGATAAAAAAAATGAAAGAGATTTTCACGGAGGAGCATCAAATTCTTTTAACGGATATAAAACTAATTATGATGGAGGAAATAGTTGGAATATTGAAAATCGAAACAAAAAGATGATTGATGGAAAAATAGATAGTCACGATTATTATATTGATTCTAATAGCTCTTATAATATTCATAAGCGTGATGATACAATGAATTATAACAGTATGAGTAATATTGAAAATATGCATTCTGGAAATGCAGTAAATGCATTTAGGATGTTAAAAGGTGGAAATTCTCAGTATGATAGTAATAATACATCTTATGCACATATAGATTTAAGTTTATTCAGATACAAACTAAGTTGGGTATTAATTGATTTCTTCTTTTATCCAATAAATAAAAAATTAACTATGCCAATGAATGTCCAATTTAATACTAATACAGATTATATTGATGAATTACTTAAAATGTTTAATAAAGAAATCGAAAATGGCATAAAATCGCATGATATATCTATAATACCTCATTTTCATATTATTAACTTTAAATGGTATGATAATATTATCTGGATATTAGCTAGATATGTATACTATTTTTTGTTATCATATAAGATTACTGGTATTAGTCAAAAGGATATAGAGTCTTATTTGTGTATGCCTTTATGTATAGGATATAATGATATAGGAGAAAAACAACAAGGGAAAGAAACAAATTTAAGTAATTCTACTATAAGAAGATTATTAAATATTAAAAAAATAAATAATAAAAATTTTAATATAGATGTTAATAATTTACATGACACAGATTTGAATATATTATCAAGTAATTATCATATTAAAATTTTTGATAAAATAAATCAATTAGAATATGTTTTTTGTAAAATGTTAAATTTATCGCGTTTATATATTAATGGTATTCTTCCTTTTGTTTTCTCAAAAATAAATACTGTGCATTATGGTATATTGTCAGTAGAACAAATAAATAAGTGTCAAATTATTATGAGCAAAAGTCGCTACTTTTTAGCTGTACCATATATAGGCAAAGATACACCATCACCTATGTCTGAATATACAAACATTGATGTAGTTGTTTCCCTCACTATTTTATCATACAGATATCAAGGAATGAGATATTTTGATTTTATTCTTTCTCTAAAAAATATTCTCTATAATTATTCTTTAGAAAAAGATTATGACCATGTTGTAAGCGACTCCGAGGAAGGCTCTTTGTATTCAGACGTGGGACTTGAAACAGATAGCAATGAAGCTAGTACCGTTGAAAGAACTGATAGTAGTAAAGAAGATGATATTTATGTTAATGGATCTCCGAAAAAAAAGAAAATATCTGAAAAGGATAGAAAATCATTTACGAGTAAAAATAAAATTGAAAATAAAAAAAAACAAACAAAACACGGAAAAAATGAAATAAAAAATATGTATTATTTATACAAAGAAATAATAGAATCAAGTGGAGCTAAAATTCAAAAAACTAAGAAAGACATAAATAATAGTAGATTCTTTCTATATGATAATAATCTAAAAAGTAAAAAAGAAAACAAAGGAATCAATTTAGGAAATTATGTTGATAGCTTAGATAAGCTTGATTTAAATGATAAAGAAAATTTATATTATCTGTATAATTTAACACGTAAAAATACACTACTAATTAGTTACTTCTTACTTGGTATTATATTAGAAAAATATATAAAACATACTGAAAAACAATTGTCATCAAACTCTCAAGATTTAACAAATAATGTTTTATTTAAATATGTAGTAGGATATAGTGGAACAAGTAATGATATATTGCCTGAAGAAATTCAAAAATGTAAATATGAAAAAAGAACCATTGGATCTATATTAAATATTATTAATAATACAAATATTGTTAATTTCATTTTTTTACCTTCGAAATTTACACCGATAGATATTTTAAAAAGTTTAAGATATTCAAAAATAAAATTTAATAGTTTAATCGATACAGGATATTTAATTAATAATATATCGGCAAAAAAAGTCGCTTATTATATTTTGCAATATGTTGATTATATTGATTGTTGCGTCTATATAGAAAATGGAAAGCATATGTGCATGTTACCAATGAAAAAGAGAAAGAGAAGAAATGGTGACAGGAAAAGGAAAAGAACGAAAAAAGGGGATCAAAAAAATGATAATGGAATTATTTTTGATGGTCAAAGCAGCTCATCTTATGGTCATGATAAAGATAATATAAATGAAGAAGATGAAAAAAAAAATAAAAGAAATATTTCGAGTAATACGCAAGGAGAAATGGGAAAAAATGGTAAAAAAACTAATAAAACAAAAAATAAGACTCGAAGTAAAAAAAATAAAAATATAGCCACAAATTCTAAAATAGATGAAAAGTTTAATTTTAATGTTGAAATAATTCCTTTACAAGATTGTTATGTCCCGATTAAAAAAAGATTTATTTATTTTGATCACATAAACACATTTGGGCAGGATATAAAACAATATGTAAATGCAAATAGCTTGGTAACAGTAAATATAGGAAATGATATTTCATCTTTTAGTCAGGGTGTTTTTCGTTTAAGATCGATAGGAATGAACCAAAAAATATTGTTTATGATACCTTTATGTTTAGTTAAACTTATGAATATAAATACAAACTTATTCAAAGATCATATTATAAATAATAGTAATAAACAAAGTAAAGATATGGGTGACTTCATATATGATTATGATGTATATGATAATGAGCAAATATTCGAAAGCTTCAAAAAAAATAATAAAAATATAATTGAAATGTGCAATAAAAATTATAGTGAAGACAGCCAAACCGAATCTGAACAAAATTCAGGAAGTGAAGATAGTATTAATGGAAGTATAGAAGATGACGGTGATGATAATTATCATAGTAATAAGGGAAATGACACACAAAATAGTAAGAGTAAAAAAGAAGATACCTCGAATAATGAAAGAAAAACAAAGGCGAAAGAACATATTGAAAAAAAAGATACAGAAGATGAAGAATATATGTATATGATTGATTGCTATAATAGTATATTTTTAGATGAAAATGAAAAAAGAAATGTTTTAAAAGAATTAACACATTATTTAGTTTTAAACAATATTAATAATAACATAAAACAAGGTGAATTATTATGTGTCCACAGTATTGTTAATATAATAAAAAAGAAAAGTATAAAAATTTTAATTGATAATTATATAAATATAGGGGTATTAAATTATAAAGAATATTTAGATATATTTAATACAAGTATAGATTTTGATATTCAAATACATGTTCCATCGAAAAGTAGTTCTCTTTTATGTATCATCCAACTTATTGAAAACTTCAAAAGTATATTTACTAAAGAAGATGAATTTTATATTCAAGACATAATATATCGATATTTTTCTTTGCATTATGATTTTTCTAATAAAACAATATTTATGTATTTTGATGCTTTTTTCCCTCGAGAAAATTTTATGAAAGTGAATTTTGCTCAAATTATACTAGATCTGTTTGAAAAGCTGAAAAAAATAAAAAAAGATAACTCAGTAGTGGCTTTTAAAAAATCGTATAAAAATACCAACAACCAGTTAGTGAATATTGGGGATGATGGCAATGATGATTCTATGGATAACAATTTATTCAGTATGGAAAATGAGCAAGAAAAGGAAAAAGAAAAAGAGAAAGAAAAGGAAAAAGAAAAGGAAAAGGAGAAAGAAAAAGAAAAGGAAAAAGAGGAAGAAAAAATTGCAGGAGATCAGAAAAAAAAAATTGTAAAATATAAAAAAGATGAATATAAATTATATAGATGGACAATGGATGATGTAAATGCAGATTTATTCGGTGCAAGTCCTAAATCTATGAAAACGGATGGAAATAATTTAGACCAAAATAATAAAGGTGGACTTTCTTCTTTGGTAAATCCTAAAATTGCAGAAGCATTCAAAAAAATGAGTGATAATAGTAGCCCATTATTTGTGCCTTTAAATAAAATATGTGTCAATGATATGTATCTTAACTTTCCGTCTTATGTTTATGTATCCAAAAATTTTATAAATTCTGATTCTATTGATACAAAAAAAATTAAAAAATTAAAAAATGTGTTGGTAGTAATAGAATGTGTTAATAATAATAATGAAAACGAAAAGAATGCAAATATAAATACGAGCAATAATTATGACATATATGCAGAAAAGGATATATTAAAAAATGTCTGGAATATATTACAAGAAGATAATATGGATGAAATAATAAATATTTTAGATATAAATCCATTTAGATATTCTTATGATTTATCAAAACTTTTATCTTATTATATAGAGAATAATAAAAACAATAATACTAAGTTCAACATTTTCTCAACTGTTTTAGAAAAATTAGAATTATATTTTAGTAACACAAATAAAAAGTACATTATTATCAGCTTGCAAGAAGCAGAAACATTGAGATATTATATTCACAAAAGAATGAATTATGAAAAAGTTCGAAACGGATTAATAGGTATATCTGGAGCAAACTACCGTCGAATGAATAAAAAAATAGAGATAAATTTTGACAATAATTTTATGGGTATGAATAATCAATTAAAACAAGGATCATATAATAATGCTCAAACTTTAAAAAACGAAAACATTGATCATATAAACAAATCAAATATGAAAAATCATGAAAACGATCCTTTATTTGATATATTTAAGGGTACAAGTAAAATTGAAATGAATAATAGTATGGATACAAATAAATTAACTGTTGAACTTGAGGGATGCATAAAGGATGAAATTGCACAGGAAAATAGTATTTTAAGTCAAGGTTGGGGAATAGACAATAATTTTGGAAGTATAAATTTAAATGATGATATTGAAATGATAGATTTAGGAAAAGAATCCATCCAGCCCAATTTAGGGGGTGAAGGGTCCACTGGATTTATGGATGATTTCTTTTTAGATGATAACAAAGTTGAAAATAGTAAAAAAACGAATGCATCAATTGATATAAAAAAAGAAGAAATAAATAATACAAAAAAGAATGATAATAATAGATACGAAGAAAGTATGTCAAACTTAGAATTACTAGTAGATACATATGAAAAAGAAAAGGCTTGTGCTATATTTGAGGAAATGAACCCATTTAAAGATGTTAGTATAAATTTGTATAACTACCATTTCTGGTTTACTCCTATTGAAATAACTGATGAAAATAATTTGAGAAAATATTTGTCAAGACAAATACAAATAGTATACAGTGTATGTAAATTTTTTAACTCTGATAGAAAATTTATTGATGCACATGTTAATTTATTATTACAATATTTAAATTTTAACTCACCAAAACATCGAATTAATTATTTCAATGAATTATATTTATTAAGAAGAATTATGAAAGATAATTTAAATAAGAGCTATAAAAATTTAGGAAAAAACATTATTATTCCAAAACAAATTGAATTAGAAATTGTTGAAAAGAAATTGTTTGAAAGTAATGGTGATATATATATGTTTAAAATAATGCAACAGACAGTTAGACAAATTTTAAAAAAAAAACAATTAACATTGCAAGAAATTTTTGATAAAGACTTAGATTATATATGTAATGTACAAGACATAAAAATTTTATTTGACTTTTTAAATATTCATGATAAAAAACTAGTCAATGTATTATTTGATATTTTAGGAACAAATATTTCTTTGCAAGAATTATGTTATTCTCTTAATCCAATTGAGCAAATAAAAAAATCAGATTGCCATAAAGATATACCTAATGATGATACAAAAATTTATACTAATAATAATTTTATGAAAGAAATTGATAAATATTTGAAGAATTTAAGATTCTCTTTAACTGAACATACATATTTTAAGGTAATATGGTCAGGAAATATTTCAAACCAAAGAATTGTTCAAAATAGCAGTAGTAAAGTAGCAAAACCAATGAGTAACGAAACTGATTCTTTTAAATATTCGCATAATGAATCACCAAATAATTTATATGCAATGAATACAATTTCTAACAAAAATAATTTACAAACTGTTAGCATTAAAGAGGATATAATAAAGAGATATGATGAATTTTACATATACGAAGCTGAAAATACAGACCCAAAAGATAGAGGAATGATGAGCAAAAACAAACAAAAAATAATTCTAGGACATTATGCATCAAATAAACCTACAGATAATACCTTTGCAATACTTGAAGTCACAGATATATCTATAAATAGTATGTACACAAGTGCCTATGCTCAAGATATTTTAAATTTATTATTCCCATTCCCCAAAAAATATATATTATTATGGCACGAAGATTATTCTTTAAAAAATGTAGACGAATGTTTGCATATATGGAAGCCCATTTTATCATCGTCTCATTTTTCAAATACAACATTTTTAGGATTTATAGCAACTACAGGTCCTGAGCAACCTGCCCTAAATAAAATTAGAGCAATACCTAAATCTTTGGTTAAAACTATAAAAAAACAAATGTATACAACATTTTACGAAGATAACAACATTGTTATTAATAATTCTGGCTTTCTGAATTCCTTGAACTTTCAATTTTCTAGTAAGATAAATGAAACATTGCATGTGGAAAATATAATATTGTGGTGATAGTGCATATTTACATTTATTCGAAATAAAATTGCTTTAATTTTATCCAATTTTATTTAATTTTTTAGCTGGATTTGATCTCCAAAAATACGAAGAACTTGTGTTCCCAAACTTCTCTTTAAATATCGTCGAAAAAGTCAAAAAAATAAAATACGCAAATGACGACATTTTCAATTTATGGGAAAATGATAATCAAGTTCAGGATGACGATGATGATGAATCCAATGAATGGGAAGTAATACCTCAATGTTTTTAATCCTTCACATAAAAAAATAATTAATGAAAAATAGATAGTTAAATTTTATTATGCTTCTTTTAACTACATTCACGTTTATCTATAATCTCTATATTTATTTTCATTTTATTTTATTTTAAAAAAAACATACATAATAAAACAATAATAAAAGGAATATTTATAAGTAAAAATATAATTATGCCACACAGTTCATTTTACACGAATTAAAGGAGTAAAATTGATTTATAAAAGGAAAAGATATACCAATATTTTGGATCTAAAAATCATATTTTTTCCCAAATGAATGGAAATAATTTTATGATTATACTTTGTGAACTTTTTCAAAATTAATGTTGCATAAGAATGCAGACACAAAATAGATATTACATATACAATATCAATGTGTTAATTTTATAAAAATTAGGAAAAACATAAGATTTAATAAACTTATTAATTAAAGCACACCTACTTAGGAGTTTTATTTTGTAGGGCTTAAACTGATTAGCCATTTTTTTTTGAAAACTATGTAAGTTTCCTTTTATTTAAATAAGGAGAATTATATTTTATCTATTAAAAGGTTTAACAACGAGTTATAAAATAATGAATTATTTTTTTTTTGGATCGTGTTTATTAATTATTAAAAATGATAAAAAAAAACACATTCATTTTGCATGTATATATAATAATATTATGTATACATTTATATATAATGTACATAATGGGTATATTTATTATATTAAAAATATTATTGTGAATATTGGCCTATTATCCTTTTGATATTTTCATTTAATACAAAATAATATATATATGTATTGGTTTATTTTGTTTAACTTCTCTTTTTCTTATCCATTTTACGTTTGTAAAATAATAATTCATCTCCTTCAATAATGTAACCATCGGCTTTACCACATTGTCCGGGTCTGCTACTAATGCAAGCTAAAACTCTTCCTTGTTTAAATTGTTCAAGTAAAGCTGGGTCGATTTGTTTTGATCTTCCTATTTTTTTAATCACTGGGTATGTTTTTTTATCCTTTTCTTCTTCATTAGTTTCTTCTTTTTGTTCTTCAGCGTTTTCTTCTTCTTTACCTTCTTCTTCTTTTGATTTCTTTTTCTTACCAAGGGTAACACCAAATGTATTTTCATACCTACATTAAATTTATAAAAAAATATATACACCATATTATAATTTTTTCATTCAATTGTTTGTCAGTATATTAGATAAAATATATATGCATATATATTATATAATATAAAGGGTTGGAGCAGTAAAACATGAACATAAATGTGATATTTTTTTTTTCAGTCGGTAATTCCAGCTAAAAAAATATATTGTTTCTTCAAATTTTTTTTCAGAAACAAATATATAATATATTCTTATCATCATTAAAAAAAAATTCACCTCCCCAACCATAAAATTAAGAACAAAAAACGGATTTTATTAACATTTTTTTTTTCACTTACCAAGCTGTAAATGGGTGAGAATCAATTAAAACAATACAATTTTTGACTAAAGTTTTAGTTCTAACTAATTCGTTATTTGATGCGTTGTAAACAACATCAATAATTCTTGTCATTTTCGAAATTCCAAAAGCAGGCCATGAAAAACTACCAGAATCTAACTTAATTGCACGATACTTGTAATTTTTTCCTCGTCCTCTAACAACATGAACTTGCCTGCTACCTAATTTGGTATTTGAAGGTGGTCTTCCTAATTCATACTTTCTCTTTTTTTTATGAATCTTTTTCTTACCACCAGTTAAACGAAGTTTGTGTCTTCCATCTCTGCTAATACCCATCTGTTTCAAAAAAATAAACAAAAATATGCATAATTATAATAAATAATATACATAGTTAGCACACACATATATATATATATAAAGAGATGCTTTATATGTATCTATATATAATGTAAGTTGGTATAAAATTATATCTCATATATCAGTTATAGCTATTTTTAAAGAGTATATGTATATATTTAGAGAGAATAGGTATTCTCAAAAACATATACTTATCCATATAATAATATATATGCACTAATCATTAAAACATGTGTTTATGTAGGCATAAATTATTATATATATGAACATACTCTCACATTTATAGCTATTTATTTGTTGTAACATTTCCGTTCATAAAATAACATGCATACAAGAAAAATATATATGTGTAATACATATTTATTTGTTCCTCCCTTTATTTATAAATTATAATAATTAAAAAGAGGAAACCATTTTTTATATTCATACTTTTATATAGACTAATGAAATTAAAAATAATATTCAAATAAAACTTCAGGTAAGGATATTAAATTAAATATAAAGTGAGTATATAAAAAATCATAAAAGGGTATAGTATATTATTCTATATTATAGTTACATATATATAAACATTGAATTATATATTTTATATAGTACTATTCATTCATAAATATGTATATTTTCATTTGGCATACAATTATATATATCGTACTTATTTTGTTATATAAAATATATATGATATATAAATATCATTCTTATGTTTAATTATAATTTCTTACCTTTTAAAAATTTCACAAGTGGAATTATATATAATTGTTATATTTTAATTATTATATCTTTTGAAATCCTTTAAATTGGAAAATGAAATAAATTCATTATTTTAAAATATGAATATTTCTTTGTATATATTTTACAAAAAAAATTGTTAATTTTTTTTATAATTTTTTTTTATTATTAAACTATAAAGAATTTCTTGTAACATTTATTTACTTATGCTTAAATAATAAATACATTTTTTATTATGAGCACTATTTTTTTTGATAAATAAATTAAAAAAAATAAGTATGGGTAAATAAGCAAAATAACAAAATTGGGTGTATGTAATAATAAGGAGCTTATATATAATTTTGAGAATATCTATATAGAAATATCCAAAAAGGGAATATTATATATGTATGGAATATATATTAATATAATGCATATGTTGCTAATATTATATATGTAATTATTATAAAAAGTAAAACATTTCCCTTTTTAATTTTTATAATAATTCTTCTTATATATATTGCTTTTCCTTTGGGCGTTGTGTTTTTTGTTTGCTTATTAATAATAAATAATACTGCAAAAATATAATGCATATATTATTTCCTTCTTTATATTTTAAGCCATTTTTTATGTAAATTTAGTAGCGGCAGCAGTAACTTGAGGGGGTTATAAGTTCCCTTTATTTTATAGGCATATATAAATAAATATAAAATACGCATATAAAATAAATAATATATATATGGCCAAAAAAAAAGCTATATTTCTATAGTTTTTTTAGTATTAAAATTGTGAAAAAAAATTAACGCAAAAAAATGTATTTTAATCAAAGTTTTATAATAAAAAAAATATATAATAAATAATATTATCCATATTTTGGCTATTCAAAATTAAAAAAAAAAAATTATAAAGGAAAATATGGGGTTGTTGCATAAAACAATATGATATAGCTCATGTGTATTTTTTTTCATGACCATGTTTATATTTACCTTTTTTGTTCTTTTGTTAAAAACCATGGTTAAAAGAAATTTATAATATTTGAAAAAAAAAAAAAAAATAGTTACCCAAAACCTCAAAACGGATAATGTGGAAAATATACTAAAATATATATTTATATATTTCATAATAACCCTCGTAGAATGAGGTGTATATGAACAATTAATGGCTTAACAAATATATATATGCTGTAATTGTATGATTATGTTTTTGTTTAGATAAATTAATACAATTACTATTGTTATTTATCTCATGTATTCCTTTAACTTATTAATTTAAAAGAAATATTATACCACATGGTGGTGATTATATTACTACTTATGATCTAGAATAATATAGATTGTTTTATTATTATTCACAATTTATGTGTTTTAATTTATTTTAGTATGCAAATACTAAGTTTGATACAGTTTTATAACTTTACAAATGGGGGTATTCCCATCAAATTGAAACATAACAAAAAAATAATAAAGTAAAAATAAAAGATAATAAAAATATTAATAAACATGATAAAACAATATAGTATGAAAAGCATAATATATAACAACTTAATGAATATGCTTATCTTATATTTACATAACACAAACAAATGTAATTACATAGACATAATTAGGTGATGAAACAGTAGCTGTATTATATATGTATAGGAATTATACAACTTAAGTTTAGGGATAAAAATGTGTTGTAATTTTACAAAAAATATTGAATAAAACATGGTAATTAATATTCTTATGGTTTTATTTCTTTTTAATAATTCTTTGGATAGCATCAGATGATAATTTAAATATTTTATTTTTTGTCTTTTTATCACATTTTCTAATTTTTTTAATGTCTTTAATTACTGTCATATTTCCAACTTTTAATTCTCCTTCTAATTTTTGAGTTTTTTTTTGTTCTCTTTTAATTTTATTTTTTTTTCTTCTTTCACTAATTTCTTCTAACATTTTCTTTTCTAAAATATTTCCTGCTTTTATTTTTTTCTTTAATCTATCGTTTTGTAGTTTATTTTTCAATTTACTTTTTTTATTTATTGATTTAACTACCCCTGTTGTAGTGTTATTGCTATTTTTGTTGTTCTGACTATTTGTTTTATCAAAATATACTACATTTCTTTCAATCATTTTGTTAATTTCATTTTGTAGTTCACTATTATTATTACTATCTACATTTGGGCTGTGGTTTCCATTTTCTTCCTTATTTAAATCTTCCATTTTATATCTTTTTATATTATATATAATTAAGGAATATTCTTAAAACAGCTAAAATTGTTCAAGCGATTAAAAATGTTGGAACTATTAAAATTGTTCAAACGATTAAAATTGTTGGAATTATTAAAATTATTTAGCTATGCTTATGAGATTTACAAATATATTTTTTTTAAATTGTATTTTTTTTATTATCTTTTTTATTCCTTTTTCAAAAAAAATGGTAGCACAAAAAAAGAAAATATATATATAAATTGAGAATATAATAAGAATATCCGTATAGAATATTTACCCATAATTATATGTATATAAAAATTTATAAGATTACCCTTTATGGCCTATGTATTGAAAAAAAAAAAAAAATTATTCACGGCGTGCCCACATTATTTTTCTCTTGAATTTTTATGTATACATATATATATATAAATTACCAATTATATATTGAAAAAAAATTATATTTAAAATTGGCCATTTGTTAAATAATTACATTTATTAAAGTATGGTTGTAGAAGGAAAAATTGTATATTATAAATAAACCCCATTTTTTTTTATGACTATATAAATGAAGCACACTTGTGTATTATTTTTTTGAAGGAATATACACATGTATATATGTTTATTTTTTATGTAATCATTATATACACGCTTTAAGTATTTCATATTGATAACCAGTTGTAAATAAAGTACATATGAAGCGTTTATATTTATTTGTGAATAGCTATTATGATTCGATATTAATTGGATAATTTTTTTATGTTATGTAACTTATTAAGCATAGGTAATGGCATAGATGCTTTTGAATTGATACAGAATGTCTTATAATATAATTTTTTTTATGCCCTCATTTTTTTATATTATAAAAGTATAGCTATGCATATACACATGGGTATTTTTTTGTAATACTTAAAGTACAAAATAACAAAAAATATATTAAGACCATAAGTAATACAAACAAAATAAATATTATATGGAATATTTTTATTTGTTGAATTTTGAATTATTAATATATCATGTAATTTTTAAAGATTGATACTTCAGAGTAAGATATTATTATTATTACATTTTTTAATTAAATAACAGAATACCATTCAAAAATTTTGATAAAAAAATATAATTGCTTAATGACAAAATAGTATAAACTTATATAGTATATTAGACATGTATAATCATTTTTTTTGTTTTTTTAATTTCCAAATAAAGTATTTATCATTTTGAATTTTTAATAATAAGAATCAGGAATAAAATATAAAAAAAATGAGAAAAAAAAAATTTCTTCGAGACAGGAAAATTTCAAGGTATTTTGTCTTCCATTCTTTTTGTACATATATATGAGATTTATATACTTTAATACGCACGTTTAAGTTTTAATTATTTATTCACATTTGTTTGAATATGCAAAGATGAACATACAGTATGTAAACTTTAAATGATTTAAAACAAATGTATACAATGTTCTAGGATAATTTTAAAAATATTTTTAAGGTACTTTTAAAGATAATTTTTAAGGGATTTTTTAAGTAATATCTAGGATAAAAATAAAATAAATTTTAATACACTTTAAACTAAAATTCACGAAATAGCTAATATAAAATCAGATGTGTGTGAAACTTGTATCTAGTCTTTGTTGTGATAAGGCTAGCATAAATACACATATATATATATGTATTTTATGACCATTACACATTTGTAAATAAATAATTATAAATTTAAAAATACGATAAAATACTAAATCGATGAAATAAAAATTAACAGATGTAAAATATTAAAGGAAGGGTAGTAATTAAATAGGCAATTGCCTTTTTCAGATAAAATACAGCACATCTATAAGTATAAGATAATTCTTATTTGTGTAATATATATATGGTTATATGAAACAAGTTCAAAAATAAATGAATATAAAAATATGTGTCAAAGAAGTGAATAAATAAAATGGAGAATAAAATTAATAAGAAGTACAAAATAGTAAAGAATGATGATATAAATCATCGATATACTATTAATGATGTAGAAGTTTGCTTTCCATATGAATTATATGATTGTCAATATAATTATATGCTAAGTGTGTTAAATGCATTAAAAAAAAAAGAAAATGCAATATTAGAATCTCCTACTGGTACAGGTAAAACATTATGTTTACTTTGTGCGAGTATAAGTTATTTGGTGAATGTTTTAGAAAAAAAAGGGCATTTCAATGAAAGCATAAATATACGAGAAAATAAATCAAATGTTTCTTTTGGGTTTAAAGAAAATGATAATGGACCTAAAAAAAGTATAAAAGCGGATTATCCCAAAATAATATATGCATCTAGAACACACAGTCAATTAAAACAAGTAATCAAAGAGTTAAAAAATGTATATTTCATAAAAAATAATGAAAAATACAAATTATTAACAACCATATTAGGTTCAAGAGATCAATTATGTGTTCATAATATTAGCTATAATTACAAAGGTACAATGTTAAATAATATGTGTAAGAGAGTTCGAAAAAGTGGAGAATGTATGTATCATAATGGCTTAAAACATTTATATAAATATAAGCATTTATTTACTACCCCTATGGATGTTGAAACATTAAATGACATAGGGAAAGGAAATAATAGTGTTGGGCAAAATATTCATTTTTGTCCATTTTATGCTACTAGAGAAATTCAAAATGAATGTCATGTTATTCTGTTACCATATAATTATTTATTTGAAGAAAGTACAAGAAGAATATTAAAATTAGACTTAGAAAATTGTATCATTATAATTGACGAAGGACATAATATTGAAAATGTTGCAGAAGAAGCTGTATCATTTAAAATAAGAGATTCAGATTTAAATTTATTTTTAGAAAGTATAAAGGCTACTCTTAGTATATTAGAGAAAGTAAATGATATAGATAAAGAAATCCAAGATAAAATAAATGTTGATGAATTATTTATGCTAAATAGGAGTATTAATAGTTTAATTACATGGTTAGAAAATGAGCGGTTAGAACGTAATGATAGAAAGAAAATTAAAGAAAGACATAAAACATATGAAGGAAATAAAATTTTTGATATATTTGAAAATAATAATATAAATATTAGTAAAAGTAATTTTGAAAATTTTAATAATTTATTATCAAATATGATAGAATTATTAAATAAATATATAAACGATTTTAAATTATCTCAAATAGATGTAAAAAATGTAAATAAATATATAGCTACTATAGATAATGTGAAAAAGGCATTTAGCATATTGTTTAGTGATATAGTTAAAAATTGTATAGAATATTTTCAATTATATATTAATGAAGAAAAAGTATTATATAACGAATCTAATGATCCAAATAAAGTTTATGATCATATGAAAAAATTTACAAAAATTAAAACAAAAATTGCATATGATAATCAAAGTAATTATACTATGAGCAAAACAATATCATTATTATGTTTTTCAGCAACAGCTAGTTTATGTGGTATAATAAAAGAAAAGGTAAATTCTATAATTGTAACATCAGGTACATTATCTCCTGTTGAACCATTTTCAAAACAATTAAGTGGAAGTTATTTTTCATTTCATCATATATTGGAAAATGATCATGTTATTAAATCACATCAATTATTTGTTGGCTGTATGACTCATTATAATAATCAATTATTATTGTCTACTTATGAAAATAGATCTAATGAAAATTATATAAAAGCTTTAGGCAATTGTATATTTGATATAATTGCTTGTATACCTTTTGGTGTCCTAATATTTTTTGCATCTTACAGTTCTATGACTGAAACTGTTGCAACTTGGAAAAAATTAAAAATTTTTGATAAAATAAATTCATATAAAACAATATTTGTTGAACCCAATAAAGCAGCTGATTTAAAAGATATATTATTTCAATATGAAAATATAATAAAAAAAAAAAGAAAAGGTGCTATACTTATGGGAGTATGTAGAGGAAAAATATCAGAAGGAATCGATTTTAAAGATGATTGTTGTAGGGGTGTTATAATTTGTGGATTACCTTATGGTAATGTCTATGATAGTAAAATTATATTTAAAAGAGAATTTTTAGACAATTTTAAACCCGAAATAAGTGAATCAAATACATCTGGTGAAACAAATAATGATAATAATACATCTAAAGGAAATAAATGGTATAATGAAGAAGCTATGAGATCAATTAATCAGTCTATTGGTAGAGTTATTAGGCATAAAGATGACTATGGAGCAATATTTTTTCTTGATTCTCGATTTTCGAATAATCAAAGAATTAAAGAAATTTCTAAATGGGTTAGGGCCCATTTTCGGGTATATCGAGATATTGATCAAATACAAAATGATATTGAAAAATTTTTTGAACTTTTTAAAGGTATAAACAGTTTGAAAACGGAACAAGCAAGCATTAATGATTCTCAAAGATCTGTTGAAAAACAAAATGGAGGTTATGGAATGAATGACAGTTTTAACAGCATGGGTGGAAGTGAAGAAAGTAGTATTATGAAGCAAATTGGAAAAAATTTTCAAGATTGTTATATACAAAATAATAAACAAACCAAACACGGGATTTCAGAAAATAAATTCGTTTTTAACCCCACAAAAAAAATTAAAAATCAACCTAAAATACTTAGTATGATACAAAATATAACAAAAGGAAAACAAGCACAAAATAATATATATGTAGACAGTACAAATGATGAAAAGCAAATTTTTAAAAAAAAAGACAATGAAGAAAGTAATGCTAAGTTGGATGATGCAAAGTCATTGATATCAGCTTTTAGAGGAATATTTTCGAAAGAAATATATACTAAATTTTTTGAATCAATAAAAGAAACAAAAAAAAAAAATGATGATAATAAATATGAATTACTAATAAGTACCATTTTCGATCTAATTATCGAAAATTGTGAAGCAGAAAAAAATGAAACTTCCAGCGATGATACAATTATAAAAAATGCGCCATTCAATTTTCACCTTGTTATGTCAGAAAAAAAAATAATAAATATCTGGGAACTTGTTATTAAACTTATTAATAATTTTTTCCCTCCAGAACAAACAGAAAAATGTTTTTTCATTATTAGGAAGAAGTTTAGAGAAAAGACAAACCATTTTCAGGAGTTGGAAAAATATGTATATAACTACAGGCTCAAAAGAATTGAACGGATATAATACCTTGGTTAGTTAGAAGACTTAATAGATTATCGGATTTGTTTCGAGTCATATCTATGCATATGTCTTTCTTTTTTTATTAACATTTTTTTAAACATTATTGAAATTATATTTAAAAATTTTTTTTACAGTTTCTGTAACACATACTTTTTTTATGTCAATTAAATGCATGTATAAAACATGCACTAAAATGAAATAGTGAGTAATTCACTGAATAAACAAAAATAATCAATATAATTTAGGATTACCCCACTTAAAATAAGCAAATTTATGAATATGTTTGTAATATAAAGCATACAAATATATTGCATATTATGGAAAGTTGATATAGATTATTATTTTTTATAAAAAAAATTAATATTTAATCGTTTTTAAAAAAATTTTGAATCTTTATAAAAGTTTTAGTAAATAGAGTGAATGCACTAATCTAATGGATAACTATGGGCGGTCATTATATTATTTCATTCATCAAAGTTATTTCACATTTGCTATCTTTATGTGTCTGTAAAATAGAAGGAGGAAATAATACACAAATGTATATATGGATATGTAGATATGCTACATAACGAATACATTTTGTAAAAGCCTCTACAATATTACTACACTTTTTTATCTGCCACATTTTATATGATTACCTTTTTCCTTTTTCTCAATTTGTTAATGAGTATTTTTAACATTGATATTATTGAAGCGATTAAAATACAAAAAATAAATACCAAAAAAAAGGAAAAAATAAATATTCTGAAAAAGCTAAGAAAAAAAAAAATTAAAAGAGTATGTCTAATTGTTTTAACATTTTTGTGTTGAAAATAAAGTAATCTACATATGTGTTTGTTGCATTACCCATAGTATTGATATAGTGAATTTGCATATTCATGATACGAATTTTGATTTGCATTATGCCCTTCAATGAGATGATCTTTATCTTGGTTGTTATTTTGAAATGTAAATTTTAAATCATCATTTGAAATATTTTCTACTAAGCTATTATTTATGATCCGTATTAATTCTGTAAAAATATATTAAGATAAAAAATATTAGTATAAAAATGAAAAAAGACAATTTAAATGAATTATTGCATTTGGTTTCAACAATTTTACCTTCTCTTTTATTTTCATATTTTTGAGCAAATTTTCGTTTATTTTCTTCTAGTCCTATATTATGAGAGTCTATATCAGTATCTACTCCGTTGTCGATATTTTGGAATAAGTAGTCCTTTGTCACTTTATGCGGTTTTATTACCTTTTTATTAGCCATATAATATTTTTATATTATTTAATTTTATTAAAATGCCCCTTTATCATTGTGCATATATTAGTATCCATTAAAAGTTTATCTACCCCTATCTCTACATATACCTATATATTTATTATATGCATAAGAAATATATCTGAGTAATATTTACACATACATTATAAAAATGATGTGCTTAAAAATAAATAAAATTAAAAAAACTTGATTGGAATAATTGCATTCGAAATAATTATATTATACATGTACATTTTTTATAGTTTTCTCCATGTCTTATGTAGTTATTAAAAGAGGAAACAATAGGTAATAAAAAAAACAATTTAAATTTAGTTAATTAAATTTTGAAAATTAAAAAACTTTAAGCTACATAATAAAAGGCCATTTATTTATAAACTTCGAAATTCAAAATAAAATTATAAAAAAGTTCTTAAATAATAAATCTTGTAAGTTAATGAAAAATAAAAAACGCAAATATATATAATAAAAGGTTGCATGTAAAAAAAGCCGAAATTTTTTGCAATTAAAAAAAAGCCGAAAATTTTTGCAATTAAAAAAAAGCCGAAAATTTTTACGATTAAAAAAAAGCCGAAAATTTTTACGATTAAAAAAAAGCCGAAAATTTTTACGGTTAAAAAAAAGTAATAGATAAGTTCTGTTGTCTTTTTTGAGCTTAATGTTTATACACATTAAAATGTTAAATATTTCGTTTTTATGGGGTGTTTATTTTGTCTCTTAAAATGGATTTAATTTTTTTTATGTGAAATAGGGCATGTCTTTTATTATAATGAAGAATGAAAAATAAAAAATAAAATGTATAATTTATAAATTAGAATAAAAAATGGATATTATGCATGATTGTTTTTTAAGTACCTTTTATTTTTTTTTTCCAAAATTGACACTCTTTTGGGAACTTATAATATGTTAACCTTTTTTTGTGTTATGTAAAAAAATCAACAATGTGAATTTAGCTTAATAAATTAAAATATTTTTGAAAATAATAATATTATGAAGGAGGTTGATCATATGAGATAATATCATACTATACCATTTCTCTTAAAAAACAAATTGGCAAATTACAATTTTTATTAATTTTAATATTTATGTATAAAAAAATATAGACAATATTATATATGTCTTATAATAATTAAGAATAAAAACGGAAATATATAGCCCTTATAAATCACATAAATATGTATACCTTCATATATGATTTTAAGGAATATATAATTATTTAAAATTATCTCATAAAGCTACTGGAAAAAGCAATAAAAAAAATACTGATATATTTTAAGAATTTGAAAAAATATATTATATCATTAAAAGCTATGTACAATCTGTTTTATAGTAATATACTATTTATAAGAAAATATGAATATATTTTTTGATCTATATCTCATTTTGTAACTTTTTTTTATTTTTTCCTTTTTTTAATCAACCTATTGCAATAATGTAATTAAAAATTTACGTTTATATTTTTAGAAAAAAAAAACTTTTGCTTTGTGATGGTATTTTTTGTAATTCCATATTGGGAAAAGTATAATATTTAAAAAGAATATATTTTTTTAGAACATAAATTATGAAAATACAAAACCAAGAAACATTTATTATTTTTTAACAGTATTGTATAATTATGTATGTATTATTATGTGAATAGAAAGAGGTATGATTTGGATTAAGGCAACATGTAATGTAAGGAAGTATATATATATATATATAGATTAGGATGTAAAGAACATATATATGTATTGGCTAATTTATTACACATCAGTGGAATACATATAGAAATGCCCACGCAATTATTTGTGTATGTACGCATGTGTGCAGGTAAACAGGAATTTCTTTTTTTTTTTTATAAACATAGACGAGTGAAACGTATAACTTAACATTGTCTATAAGCATTTGAGTATAAATGTACATAAAAAAAAGGAGAGTTTTTTTTTTAAATGAAAAATTAATCATTTATGGACGTCAATAATTTTTATATAATATTTATTTAATCTTGCATTCCGCATACGCACTTAAAATTTCAAAGAATTTTGCTTTTATTTTTTAAATAAATCTGTGCATTTTATTTGGGAATATATATATATTTTTGAATTGTGTAAAATTTGGGTACTGGAAATAATGTTCTTATGCATATATTATATGCAATACATGCTCACGTAGCTTTTTATTTCCATTTTTTTTTAAATCAATGCACAAGTAAAAAGTATTTCACTTTTAATCAAGTTTAATTAACATATATGTAATTTATTTATTTGAAATTTAAATGTATTTCGTATTTTGAGGAAGTAATGTTATTTTATTTTTTTTCTACATAAAAATACATATTGATATAAAGGGCGTGATGATGATGATACAATTACAAGTGGTAAATATATATATCAAGAAAATTATGTTTTATATATTTTAGTGAGCAAAAATATAGAAAATAATAGTGAATTATCTTAAAGTTGTAACAATATATATGCCTTATATATACTTTTTTGCATAATCTTTCTAAAAGAAACCGCTTTGCTTTTTTTTTCAAGCTACAAATAAAATAATATAAAAAAGATATAATATAATAATAGGCATAATTTATGATGAGGGTATTATTTTATTGTATTTTTTTATAATATATTTGATAGTGTATATATAATCATTATTTTTCTTATATCCTAGTGTTATTTTTGGAATACTTTTGTTATTATTTTTTTTTTTTTTCGTGCATTTTTATTTCGTTTCATAAAAATACACTTATATATATAGCATACATAAGCTTGCAAATCTTACATTAAATTTTTTTTTTATTGTATTTCGTATTCTTGCTTGGTTTTTTTTTTTTTGCTTTCCTTTTTTTCTTTTTGTTTGTTTTTAAGCATACGTAGAGAAAAAAAATATTTACAAATTATTTTCCAGATTTTTTATAGATTACTAAATAGTATAAATATACACACACACAAATATGTATTATAAATATTATATAATTAAACAGTGAATTAATAATATACATAAATTTAGTGATATTTAATATGTTTATTTTCCTTTTTTGGTGTGCTACTTTATTTTATTCCTTATAATATATTTTCTTTTTTCTTTTACCGCATTTTCTACTCTCAATAAATGTACATAACATACATATGCCCATATACATATTTGCATATACACAATAATACGCGTATAATAATTCATTGAAGTTTCTATTTTAAAGGAATGATAAGATACTTAAATAATTCAAATAAGTATAGAGAGTGATAGAGCCCAGTTTTTCACTACATTACATGTATTCATATGCATATACATCATATATATATACATATATTATATATATATAGAGATAGATAGATTATATACTTACTTTTCAGCCGATTTATTATATATGTGGCAAAATCAACTATAGTTCCATATTAAGTTGCATCATCATAATATAAAATATAAATGAGCATATATATGCGTACTTGTGATATATAGTTGATTTTCCCTTATAAGTTTGATGCAGGATAATTATATTTTAATATATTTGACTGCATGGTTTTGTTTCCATCTAAGTATTAATGGAAATAGATAATAAAATATATACATGTATATTTGTGGTTGCAGCTAAATAATTAAAAAGAATTAAAAAAAATTGAATATTTCAAAAGAGTACATATTTACATTTATCTATCTATGCATGTAGATTTGAAGTCATAAAAAATAGGATATATATATATTTCCTTTTGTTTTTGTTTATTTGTTTGTTTTTATTTTTTTATATATTCGACGATTTATATTGATAGATAATATAATAACAATAAAAGCAGTGGTTTTTATTATAAATATATAATATTATTTTAATCCATTTTTTTTTAATATGCAAACGGTTCATAAAATATTTCCATAAGCTATAACATAGAAAATATAATAGCACTGTTGTATAAGAATATATATATTTGCAAATAAATATATATTGATATAATTAGTATCATTACATAAAATAAGATATAATATAAATGTATATTATGATATATATTATTTAAATATAAAATTTTCCAATTTTTTTGAGAACTATGTTTTTTATATAATTTGATATCATAAGTTTTAACCGATAGTTGTACTACATATATATAAGTAACCATTATATATTATATATATATATTATTGCACATACTATAAAAAATATATATATATATATTATGCATATAAATTATTATAATTTTCCTTTTTTTTATACCCCTTTCTTTTGTGTTATAGCCATTTTAAATAGTTTTAATATTATAACCCATCTTGAAAATTTTGGTTTATATATATTATTTAAATTATATATTTTTTCCTAAACCATCTTTAAATTAATATAAAATAATTAATTCTTAAATTATTATATTTCTATTTAAATTATATCAAATATTATAAAGTTCAAGACTGACAACTACATATTTAAGTGGTAGATATATTATATATATATGATGATATGTAATTAAAAATAATATGACTATGTGCATACCAATATGATTGTATGTAGTTGTATTATCCATTTTTCTATTTATTATATGCGATTTTCCTAAATTAAATTGCAATACTTATTTACCATATTTATAATATAACTTTATTTAACCATTGGTTATGAAATATAGTTATCTTTCAAATTGTTTTAATATATATATATATATATATATAACATAAATAATTCGTTTTTGTATCTGTACGAATATTTTTTTGTACATCTATATATACTTATTTCTTTTCTTTCTATATATGTTATATACATATGCTTTAAATAATTTATATATTGTTTTGTAAATGTATACTTGTTTGTTTCTACAAGTTTAGTAGGTAAAATGCATGCATA